>NC_084630.1:33681596-33776596 GCF_033978795.1 Nerophis ophidion
TTTCTTTGATGTGTTGTAATCCACAGGAAGATTGTGTCTTGACCCGAGATCTACAAAGTGGAGAGGAGACAGGGCCTGGCACCCTTCCAGGCACCTTTTCTTTTAACTGTTTTGTGACTGAGGGCAACGGCTGTATACGACCTTTTCTTTTAACTGTTTTACGACCTTTCCATTGAACTGTTTTGTAACCAAAGGCGATGGCTGTTTACAATTCCCCTCCCTTAGAAACAGCTGTTGCCATGTAATCAGGGAAAGTCCCTATAAAAGAGGAGGCGTACAATCTTTCGTCAGAGCGTGGGACGACACTGTATGAGGGTACAGTGTCTACGCGTTCCTCCTCAATTGAGCTAAATTGAATTCTGTCTAATTCCTTGCTTCTTGTCTTGTTTGATAGATGTCATCAGTGTTTGAACCTGACAGAAAGTATTTTTTATTCTTAAATTAATTAAATAAATAAAAACTGGGCCCAAGCGAAAAGAACACTTCTCTCATGAGCAGAGGTTATTGCAATCTACTTCTCTATTTTGTATATACTAAATACGGGTATCCTAGGCGTATACATTGTATCTGCTGATGTAGTTGTCGTGGTTGTTATAAAAAAAAAATACAACATAAATAAATAGGGGCTTGTACCTATATACACCAAATATCGGCGCTGACATTCGGTCGTTCTCTACCTTGCATGATTATCACCTATTTCAAAATAGGTGATGTTCGACTGTATGCTTAGTCATGTATGGCCTTTCCTTTAAAAAGGGTCACTCATCTCTTGGGATGCAGAACTAACAAGCAGTTAAAACACCCTGCCACCTTTTATTTTTACATTTTATACATCAATCATTGATTAACTTAACCTGTATTTAACTTAAATAGCAGGTCTCATTGCTCATGTCGCCAAGGTCTCAGGTCCGAACGGCAGTAAAACAAATGCATTACTGTGTAGGACTAAATAGGACTACAACGCAACACATGTTTGCATGCATGCAGTGTGAAGGAACCTACCATTTGAGCGATGCAAATGCTTTGTGAGAGCTTTGTCTACTTCCAGGAAGGCTTTTGTTAAAACCACCTCAAGATTGTCCTCCTCTGCCACAAGGTCCCTGAAACAACAATAGTTTACTTGTAAATGTTATGTGTGTTCAATATACTGGTCCATTTATTTGAGAAAAAACATTTTTATGTATATCTCCTTATACAGCGGCCTCTGTTCAAAAAAGACGTTAGGCACAAACTACCCGCATATAAGAGGTGACATTTGTTTACTGCTTACTGTAGAATTTGAAAGGAAAGTGCTAAAAGCTGAGCGAATTTTCAACAGTCACTTGAAGAGAATTAGGGATTGAAGAATGTATCTCCCTGACCATTATATTACCTTGAGACTGTCAATGTGATTTTTAATCTATCCAGTGCCAGAGCACACCAAAAGCCAATTAAGTATTTATTTCTGTGGAACAGGTCTTTACCATGTGCTTTTATTAAAGGAGTCAATGGGAGTCTCTCTATTCCGCCTATAAAGCGCTCTAAACTTCCAAAAACCTCCATCAACACTATGCATGCTGCATGTATGTATGTAATGTAGTAACAGGCACAATCATAACATGTAATATTTATGGATTATGCTCATTTTAAGCATACAGCGGTGTATTACTTTCACAGATGCATCACAATGTTCGCATTACCTTCACAGTAACAAAACTACTAATCATGATAGACTTAATGAGAGGCAACGATTACTTTTGAACAAATATTGATCCAGGACCTTATATTTTTGAGCCTGAATATAAGGAGGATGGAAGCTATGTGCTCAGCATATTCAGCTTTATTTAAACACTACGCATCATGCAGCAGTTTTGCTAAGTGCTGAACCAGAAATACAAACTACTAATATAATTTAACAATCACCTACTGTACAATGTCTGCTCTCACTGGTATGCTGACTGATGGGGTGTTTACATCTTCATGTTTAGATGAAGAATTAATCAAAATCCTCAATGGTAAAATAAAAAAGACAAAAAGTCATCTTTCTTAACATCCCCAGGTATAACTTGAGTGTCAATGTTGACCAACTTCGCGGTTAATGGCCACAACCTTCTCCTATCCAGGTGAGAGGCATGATTTATAATCTAGAATTAACTTTTACCAACTCAGAGGGGATACAACAGCTCAGCATCTCAATTGGAACATCAGCGAGTTAAATCTGTGATCACGGCGCTGCTAAAAATATTTTATAGTAACAATCTCGTTAGCAATTGGTTAATATTCAGGTCACAAAATGTAAATGTCAAATAGTTGCCGGTTTTTTAATGTTTGCTTTATGGGTCCAATAGAGCAGTGGTTCTCAACCTTTTTTCGGTTATGTACCCCCAGCGAAAACATTTTTTAACTCAAGTACCCGCTAATCAGAGCTAAGCAATTTTGGTTGAAAAAAAGAGATAAAGAAGTAAAATACAGCACTATGTCATCGGTTCCTGATTTATTAAATTGTATAACAGAGCAAAATATTGCTCATATCTAGCGGTCTTTCTTGAACTATTTGGAAAAAAAAGATATAAAAATAACTAAAAACTTGTTGAAAAATAAACAAGTGATTCAATTATAAAAAAATATTTCTACACATAGAAGTAATCATCAACTTAAAGTGCCCTCTTTGGGGATTGTAATAGAGATCCATCTGGATTCATGAACTTAATAAACATTTCTTCACAAAAAAAGAAATCTTTAACATCAACATTTATGGAACATGTCCACCAAAAATCTAGCTGTCAACACTGAATATTGCATTGTTGACTTTTTTTTCTCAGTTTATGAATATTTTGTTGAAATATTATTCAATAAATATATTTATAAAGGATTTTTGAATTGTTGCTTTTTTTAGAATATATTTTTTTAAATCTCACGTACCCCTTGGCCTACCCAGGGATACGTGTACCCCATTTGAGAACCACTGCAATAGAGTACTCCGATAGAGTACTCGTGTTAGCTGTCAGCAACCTTGTACTTTGAATTAGAATGCATTAAAAAAAAGACATGTGTTGTCTTACACTGGGATTGTGAATGATGGGGGCGGTTTAGCTCGGTTGGTAGAGCGGCCGTGCCAGCAATTTGAGGGTTGCAAGTTCGATTCCCGCTTCCGCCATCCTAGTCAATGCCGTTGTGTCCTTGGGCAAGACACTTTACCCACCTGCTCCCAGTGCCACCCACACTGGTTTAAATGTAACTTAGATATCGGGTTTCACTATGTAAAGCGCTTTGAGTCACTAGAGAAAAGCGCTATATAAATATAATTCACTTCACTTCACTTCACTTTTCCCAAAAAAGTGCACTTCCCCTTTGAACTAAATAAAAAGCCCTATTTTATTTTTTTTAACATGTGTGATGTGGATTATTTTTGGATTAGTTTTTTGGCATATATATTCGATAAAACCAGCACCCTTTCAGCGGGCATTTGTTTTTGGACTACTTCTTTTGACAGTCACAATTTTCAGAAGAAAATATTGTTATGCAGAAGAAAATTTGCCCATCTTACCCTTTGACACTGCATCACCTTACCGCTAAAACACATCTGGTGCTCTCTGCACTTGAGTACACTTGTGGCCGCTATCTGAGCAGATACAATTACCCCCCCCCCTCCCTTCTCCTTACTTGATGAACTTCTCCATATATTTGTCACAGAAGTCCGCAGCTTCCGGGCCGCCGTGACCGTCAAACACAGCAAAGTAGAGGATGTCGTCAGTCATTTGAGAGTACTGGAAGCGGTCCTCGTTTTCCTTGCGTTGCCCGATCAGTGAGGCGCACCCCACTTTGGAAAGACTGACCTTGGGGATAGGCTTGCCGTAGCGGATGCTCGAGGGCATCAGAATGGGCTCGTCAATGCGATTGTCCCAGATGCCAAATGAGTCCCAGGTTGTGGGACGCCCGCTGCTGTCCGGATCAAAGCGCGTGCTGCTGTGGCGGTTTCCCGAAGGAGTGTAAATCTGCCTCAGAGGAACAGTGGACTGAAGGTGGCGCTCTTGCTTCAATGGAAGTGACACCAGGGCCATTTGTGAAAGACCGTTGTGTCCGACATGAAGCCCACTGCACCTTGCCAGGCGGGCAAGATAGGCTATTGCCATCACCCTGACAGCACGAATACAGGTGAAGGACTGGATGTCGAGAGATGGGATCACCTAACACAAAAATGACACGGACTTGCGTCAGTATGAATTGCCGCGAAGGTTGTTTGAGGCGGTTCCTGGAGCTTCCGGAATACTTCAGGAGAGACACAGTAGCCTGAGAAGAATAAAGGAAAACACTTTACTTCAATCACTTTTATTGGAATTTTGCCTATAATTCACAATCCTTATGGGAGACACATTGTATTTCTAATGCATTCTAACTCGTAAATAAGTCTGCTTACAATGGCGTGAGTAGTAGCTGTGAAGTCACGCCGTCACTGCGTCTATTCTGACCATGAAACCCAATAAAAACCCCAAAAGCCGCAGACAATACTCTATTTACAGAATATTTTATGACCTGAATATTGACAAAATTGTTATATGAGCCAACGTTACAGTAAGGGCCTATTTTTAGTGGCACATAGTCACAGAGAGGGACAGTCACTACCTTATATATATATATATATATATATATATATATATATATATATATTGTACTGGAGGAGATGCGGATGAGGGGACAGGACTGCGGAGCTAGCACTGAGCTACTGGGACGGAGAGGCTTCGCGGTGTCTCGACTGGGTGAGCAGGTGTCGGACACCTCAGTCACCTTGGACGTATCCTCGCTCATCCATGCGGACTGGACACTGGCCAAGAGTGGAGTCGGCTGTCTTGGTTGCTTTGTTGGGTCTGCTTCTGTCTCTGGCCATGCTCCCTCCACCCCAGCAGACGATGGCGTGGAACACCGCAGAGGCCACCACAGTGGATATGTTTATTTTACTTTTTATTCATAGCTGTATGTAGAAGTGTCTGCTTGTATCTGCTGCTTTAATGTCTTTAATGTCCTCTGTGTTCTTTGATGTTTGATGTTTCCCTCTTACACACATGGAAGAGGGATGTGTACTATGGCTATGAGTTGTTGTTTTTTTTTTTCCCTTGGCCTCAGTCTGCACCCCCACTCCAGGGCCTAGGCTAAAACCGATTTTTTAATTTTATTTTAATCTTCTATATTTTTCTCCCCCCCACCCTTGTTTACCTGTATGTCATCATTTTTGTAAGGGGCGCTGGAAGCCGGCAGACCCGTCAGCGATCCTGTTCTGTCTCCCTGTAATGTTTGTCTGATCTTGAATGGGATTGTGCTGAAAATTGTAATTTTCCTGAAGGAACTCTCCTGACGGAATAAATAAAGTACTATCTATCTATCTATCTATCTATCTATCTATATATATATATATATATATATATATATATATATATATATATATATATATATATATATATATATATATATATATATATATATATATATATATGGTATATATACATACACACCCCTTATATATATATATATATATATATATATATATAAGGGGTGTAACGGTACACAAAAATTTCGGTTCGGTCCGTACCTCGGTTCAGAGGTCACGGTTCGGTTTATTTTCGGTACAGTAAGAAAACAACAAAATATAAATTTTTTGGTAATTTATTTACCAAATTTGCTAAATCTTCCACCAAAAATATTTTCTTAGTGGAATATTTGATGTGAAGTAATCGGAAACTTGGATAGGTCAATAATTCATAATAATATTGATTTTGATTCAATATTATGTTTTGAGCAATGACAGTTTGAAAGAAAAAAAAAACAGCTTTGTTTTTTTAGTCAACGTTGCAACTTTTTCTAAATTACATTTAGCCTTTAAGCTTTTTTATTTCACTTTTGTTTATGTTTTTGTTTATTTCAATAGTATTTTTAGAATGTGCCGTGGGCCGCATTAGCAAATGGCCTCCGGGGCACACTTTTGACACCCCTGCTATGGATAATAAAAAAATAAAATCTGATAAATCTATGGATAAAAAGCAGAGCCTGGAGGCGCATGCGTGTTTATCAAAACTCTCTCGCTCTCTCTGTCTCTGCCCTTCCCTCACGAATGTTGTTGCGCACACAATTTGTTTAGTTTTTAACCCCTTCTTAACCCTGAACGTACATTGAAAATACGCGCAACCTTAACTTAAAATGCCGGACATTTGAGGCATTTAAGAAACTCCACCTGGACAGCCCTGCAAAAGAGGACATATCCGGTGAAAAGAAGAGGTATGGTCAGTCTTAGCATGGTCACTGCTAGCATGCCATGTGTTTATTTATATATATATATATATATATATATATATATATATATATATGTATATATATCTTGATTGGATTATCCAGAGAATAGTGCTCGATACCGTGGTAGAGCGCAAAAATCTCCTGATGATTGAGGGAACCCCTCATGAAACAGATCTGTAGAAATGAAGTAGTCTTGTGATTTTTTTCCCACACCTACATATATATGTGTGTATATATATATATATATATATATATATATATATATATATATATATATATATATACACACATACAACTGTATGTGTATATACAGTCGTGATCAAAAGTTTATATACACTTGTAAAGAACATAATGCTGTGCTGTCTTGAGTTTCCAATCATTTCTACAACTCTTTTGTAATAGAGTGACTGGAGTACAAAATTAAGCTGTTTGGCCACATTACCCAGCAATATGTTTGGAGGAGAATGGGTGAGACCTTTAACCCCAGGAACACCAATCCTACCGTCAAACATGGTGGTGGCAGTATTATGCTCTGAGCCTGTTTTGCTGCCAATGGAACTGGTGCTTTACAGAGAGTAAATTACAAAATGAGGATTACCTCCAAATTCTTCACAACAACCTAAAATCATCAGGAAGTTGGTTCTTGGGCGCAGTTGGGTGTTCCAACAGGACAATGACCCCAAACACACGTCAAAAGTGGTTAAGGAATGGTAAATCGGGCTCAAATTAAGGTTTTAGAATGGTCTTCCCAAAGTCCTGATTTAAACGTCTGGACAATGCTGAAGAAACAAGTCCATTTCATAAAACCAACAAATTTAGCTGAACTACACCAACTTTGTCAAGAAGAGTGGTCAAAAATTAAACCAGAAGCTTGCCAGAAGCTTGTGGATGGCTACCAGAAGCGCCCTGTTGCAGTGATAATTGCTGTATGTATACTTTTGACCCAGCAGATTTGGTCACATTTTCAGTAGACCCATAATAAATTCATAGAAGAACCAAACTTCATGAATGTTTTTTGTGGCCAACCAGTATGTGCTGCAATCACTCCATCACAAAAAAATAAGAGTTGTAGAAATTACTGGAAACTCAAGACGGCCACGACATTACAGGTACAGAATATTCCGAACTCAACTTTCCATCTCTACGCTGATGATACTGTCATATACTGCACAGCACACGCTCCTGCTGAGGCCTTTAAAAATTTACAACATGCATTTGACAGAGTACAAGATCAACTTTGCTATCTTCCACTGGTTTTAAATGCAGAGAAAACAAAGTGTATGTTCTTTACCACATCAAAAACTGTAAGATCAGTACTGTGTGAGAACATTTTAACAAGAAATGGCCAACACATTCTGTTAGTATCTTCTTGTAAATATTTAGGATTTTTAATTGATGACCACTTGAGTTTTAAAGAGCACATTCAGTATGTTGTTAAAAAAAAACAAAACAAAAAAAAAAAAAACGGAAACTTTTCCTGGGATTTTATTATAGAAACAAGTATTGGTTTTATTTTACTGTGAAACAGAAATTGGTGTAAACAACCTTTTAACCCGTTATTGACTATGGAGATGTGTTGTACATGAATCCTACTGCTGGTTGTCTCCACAAGCTGGATAGTGTGTACCACGAGGCACTGAGATTCATCACCAACTGCGCTCCCCTTACTCACCATTGTCTTATACTCAATGGTTAACTGGATGTCTTTATGTGCTAGACGCCTCAATCATTGGTATGTGTTTGTCTACAAAACCATCCTGGGTATCACTCCATCTTATCTGTCTTGTATTTTGACAAAGAAACAAGGAAGTCACAATCTTCGGTCACTGAATGTTTCGCAATTTGTCTTCCCCAAAGTAAGAACTGAAATGGGCAAGAAAGCATTTAGGTTTTCAGCATCCTGGGCATCCATAAGACCTCAGCAATGCCACAGGCTGATTGCCTCCATGCCACGCCGCATTGATGCAGTAATCCGTCCTAAATGATTCCCAACCAAGTAGTGAGTGCATTAATTGACAAATAAATCTGTGTTGTCTGTCTATATGTTGGCCCTGCGATGAGGTGGTGACTTGTCCAGGGTTAACCCCGCCTTCCGCCCGATTGTAGCTGAGATAGGCACCAGCGCCCGCCGCGACCCCAAAGGGAATACACGGTAGAAAATGGATGGATGTTATAAAAAATGTTTTTTTACTTGGTCTGAGGAAATATTCAAATTTTTTGAGATAGGATTTTTGAGTTTTCTTAAGCTGTACGCCATAATCAGCAATATTAAAAATAAAAGGCTTGCAATATTTAATTTGATGTCTAATGAATCCAGAATGTATGACATTTGGATGTTTTTAGTTGCATTATAGAAAATAAAAAGGACTTTATCACAACATTCTAATTTACTGAGACAGTCTTGTACAAACCCCGTTTCCATTTGAGTTGGGAAATTGTGTTAGATGTAAATATAAACGGAATACGATGATTTACAAATCATTTTCAACCCATATTTAATTGAATGCACTACAAAGACAAGATATTTGATGTTCAAACTCATAAACTTTATTTTTTTTTGCAAATAATTAACTTAGAATTTCATGGCCGCAACACGTGCCAAAGTACTTGGGAAGGGCATGTTCACCACTGTGTTACATAACCTTTTCTTTTAACAACACTCAAAAAACGTTTGGTAACTGAGGAAACTCATTTTTTAAGCTTTGAAATTGGAATTGTGAATTAAGTGAATTATATTTATATAGCGCTTTTCTCTAATGACTCAAAGCGCTTTACATAGTGAAACCCAATATCTAAGTTACATTTAAACCAGTGTGGGTGGCACTGGGAGCAGGTAGGTAAAGTGTCTTGCCCAAGGACACAACGGCAGTGACTAGGATGGCGGAAGCGGGAATTGAACCTGCAACCCTCAAGTTGCTGGCACGGCGACTACCAACCGAACTATGCCGCCCCGAATAGTGCTCGATACCGTGGTAAAGCGCAATATATGTATGTGTGGGAAAAAAAATCACAAGACCACTTCATCTCCACAGAACTGCCCCACGAGAGGCCCCCCCAACCGCCAGATTTCCCCTCAATCTCCTGACAATTGAGGGAACCCCCCACGAAACAGCCCTGCAGAGACGAAGCAGTCCCGCGATTCTTCCCCACACACACATACATATATATACACATGCACATTATATATATATATATATATATATATATATATATATATATATATATATATATATATATATATATATACACACATACATACATACACACACACACACACACACACATTTAGTGGCAGAAACAGGCTTCCATAGAGAACATAGTATCTGTCAAGGGCCAATAAAAATAAAAACAAAAAACGGCTGTGGGACAAAATCTGCCGCCGGGCCGCACTTTGGACACCCCTGGTTTGAAGCTTATTACACGGTGACATCGTTGAGAAATAATATATTTCAGGACCATTGTGCCATCGTACACTTGTTAGTATTGAAGATGGACATTAGTGACATTTGAAATAAAGCGATAAAGCTCGGTGAAGAATTCATTCCCATTTTTGTTTTATGTAGGGCTTCAGTCGTTCAACAGTCCAGGGTCTCCGCTGTCGTATTTTACGCTTCATAATGAGCCACACATTTTCGATAGGAGACAGGTTTGGACTGCAGGCGGGCCAGGAAAGTACCCGCACTCTTTTTTTTACAAAGCCACGCTGTTGTAACGCTTATTTTGCTGAAATAAGCAGGGGCGTCCATGATATTGTTGCTTGGATGACAACATATGTTGCTCCAAAACATTTATTGACCTTTCAGCATTAATGGTGCCTTCACAGATGTGTAAGTTACCCATGCCTTGGGCACTAATACACCCCCATATCATCACACATGCTGGCTTTTATACTTTGCGCCTATAACAATCCGAATGGTTATTTTCCTCTTTGTTCTGGAGGACACCACGTCCTCTGTTTCCAAATATAATTTGAAATGTAGACTCGTCAGACCACAGAACACCTTTCCACTTTGCATCAGTCCATCTTAGGTGAGCTCGGGCCCAGCCAAGCCGGCGGCGTTTCAGGATATTGTTGATAAATGGGGTTGGCTTTGCATAGTAGAGTTTTAACTTGCACTTACAGATCTAGCGACAAACTGTAGTTACTGAAAGTGGTTTTATGAAGTGTTCCTGAGCCCATGTGGTGATATCCTTTACACACAGATGTCGGTTTTTGATGCAGTACCGCCTGAGGGATTAAAAGTCCGTATTATCATCGCTTACGTTCAGTGATTTCTCCAGATTCTCTGAACTTTTTGACGATTTTACGGACCGTAGAAGGTAAAATCCCTAAATTCCTTGCAATAGCTTGTTGAGAAATGTTCTAAAACTGTTCGGCAATTTGCTTACAAAGTGTTGACCCTCGCCTCATCCTTGTTTGTGAATTAGCATTTCATGGAATCTGCTTTTATACCCAATCATGGCACTCAACTGTTCCCAATTAGCCTGCACTCCTGTTTGATGATCATTCCTCAACTTTATCAGTATTTATTGCCACCTTTACCAACTTCTTGGTCACGTGTTGCTGTCATCAAATTCTAAAGTTAATGATTATTTGCACACACAAAAAAATGTTTATCAGTTTGAACATCAAATATGTTGTCTTTGTAGCATATTCAACTGAATATGAGTTGAAAATAATTTGCAAATCATTGTATTCCGTTTATATTTACATCTAACACAATTTCAAGTGCAGTTCTCATTCACCATTTTTATATCATTTTAATTTAAAACGTAATATGACCGAGAAAAATCCCTTCGATAGCTCAGTTGGTAGAGTGGAGGGCTGTAGTTGCTTATGCTGAGTTCCTTAGGGCACTGGTTCAAATCCAGCTCGATGGATCACACCTTACGTTTGGCGTCACGGTGGAAGAGGGGTTAGTGCGTCTGCCTCCAAATACAAAGGTCCTGCAGTCCTGGGTTCAATGCCAGGCTCAGGATCTTTCTGTGTGGAGTTTGCATGTTCTCCCCGTGAATGCGCTGGTTCCCTCTGGGTACTCCGGCTTCCTCCCACTTCCAAAGACATGCACCTGGGGATAGGTTGATTGGAAACAGTAGCTGGTCCCTAGTGTGTGAATGTTGTCTGTCTATCTGTGTTGGCCCTGCAATGAGGTGGCGACTTGTCCAGGGTGTACTCCGCCTTCCACCCGATTGTAGCTAAGATAGGCGCCAGCGACCCCAAAAAGGGAATAAGCGGTAGAAAATGAATGGATGGACAATTTCACAACTCAAATGGAAACGGGGTTTGTATATTGCTGCACATGCGCAGTTGTTGTCGTGGCGACCAAAGCCATTTTCAGAGGTTTGACAGTCCATGGTGCTGCAAATTCATTACCCCCTCAATGAAGTTTTCGTCAAGGGCTGACATTACCGGGTCGATTGTAACGTGTGCCAATTCTCCTCCAACGCAAATAGTGTATATAAAGTGACACATTGGGTGTTTGAAGTGGGCAAGCATGACATGACCATACGTTAGCAATAGTTAGCTAGCAAGCTAGTAGACTAGCACTCGACTTCGCACTCGGTCTAACCTCGCAAAACCACAACATTCCACTCAAGAACCATACCTTAGATATTTGCAGATGCAGTGTGCCCGTTTTCTCCTCCTCAACACGTATATTCGTTCGCTATGAACATGGAATAATTTCCGCCGCGTCCGCTCGCTTGTGTAATCTAATGTTATTAAACAAGGCAATGGACAGCTGCCAGCCAATCAAATGGCCGGAATCATTTACCCGGTTAACGCCCCGCTAACAAAGAAGCTGATTGGCCAGGATAACTTTTACTGACAAGCCCGCGGACCAATGACCGAGCAGCATTTTGTCAAGCGCGGCACGGTTTGCAGTCACCGGCATTAAGAGTTGACCTAGATTATTCTGTTTATTTACGACTCAAATGTTAGTAGACCCTGGCGGGTAGCATGTGAGTCATTACATCACTGACGAATATTGCATTATCATGCTTAAAGGCCTACTGGAATGAGATGTTCTTATTCAAACGGGGATAGCAGGTCCATTCTATGTGTCATACTTGATCATTTCGCGATATTGCCATATTTTTGCTGAAAGGATTTAGTAGAGAACATAGACGATGAAGTTTTCAACTTTTGGTCGCTAATTAAAAAGCCTTGCTTGTACCGGAAGTAGCAGACGATGTGTGCGTGATGTCACCGGTTGTAGACCTCCTCACATCCTCACATTGTTTACAATCATGGCCCCCAACAGCTAGAGCGATTCGGACCGAGAAAGCGAGGATTTCACCAATAATTTGAGCGAGGATGAAAGATTCGTGGATGAGGATAGTGAGAGTGAAGGACTAGAAGAAAAAAAAAGGCGAGGGCAGTGGGAGCGATTCAAATGTTATTAGACACATTTATTAGGATAATTCTGGAAAAGGGTGGAACGCCTGCCCCAAGTGGAGGAGTTCAAGTACCTAGGAGTCTTGTTCACGAGTGGGGGAAGAGTGGATCGTGAGATCGACAGGCGGATCGGTGCAGCGTCTTCAGTAATGCGGACGTTGTACCGATCCGTTGTGGTGAAGAAGGAGCTGAGCCGGAAGGCAAAGCTCTCAATTTACCGGTCGATCTACGTTCCCATCCTCACCTATGGTCATGAGCTTTGCGTGATGACCGAAAGGACAAGATCACGGGTACAAGCGGCCCAAATGAGTTTCCTCCGCCGTGTGGCGGGGCTCTCCCTTAGAGATAGGGTGAGAAGCTCTGTCATTCGGGAGGAAGTCATAGTAAAGCCGCTGCTCCTCCACATGGAGAGGAGCCAGATGAGGTGGTTCGGGCATCTGGTCAGGATGCCACCCGAACGCCTCCCTAGGGAGGTGTTTAGCGCACGTCCAACCGGTAGGAGGCCACGGGGAAGACCCAGGACACGTTGGGAAGACTATGTCTCCCGGCTGGCCTGGGAACGCCTCGGGATCCTCCGGGAAGAGCTAGACGAAGTGGCTGGGGAGAGGGAAGTCTGGGTTTCCCTGCTTAGGCTGTTGGCCCCGCAACCCGACCTCGGATAAGCGGAAGAAGATGGATGGAATTCTGGAAAATCCCTTATCTGTTTATTGTGTTACTAGTGTTTTAGTGAGATTATATGGTACCTGAAAGTCGGAGGGGTGTGGCCACGGGTGTGGTGACCGCCAGTGTCTCCGGTAGGAGGAGGTAATAGTCCGCAGCTGCAGGAGGACGCAAGCTCCGCTCATGTCTATGGTTAGAGCCGACTTATTAGCACAATTTTTAAAAAAAGCCTTTCTATAGACATGCATGCTGGTTGTAGCCTTTGGGCTGTTTCTAGTTTTATATTTTATTTATTTTTATTATTACTATTTTTTACACTGTGGCACTTTGAGGTTGTTTGCTCAACGTAAAGTGCTTTTTACAAATAAAATCTATTATTATTATTATTATAGTTTAAGGGGTGTCCAAATTGCGGCCCAGGGGCCATTTACGGCCCGCAGCTAATTGTTTACCGGCCCGTCACACATTCTTGAAAGGCCTACTGAAATCCACTACTAGCGACCACGCAGTCTGATAGTTTATATATCAATGATGAAATATTAACATTGCAACACATGCCAATACGGCCGCTTTAGTTTACTAAATTGCAATTTTACATTTCCCGCGATGTGTCCTGTTGAAAACGTCGCAGTATGATGACATGTACGCGTGACATCACGGACTGTAAGTAAATATGAGCGCTACACACACACACAGCTAAAAGTCGTCTGCTTTAATCGCATAATTACACAGTGTTTTGGAGATCTCTGTTGCTGAATCTTTTGCAATTTGTTCAATTAATAATGGAGAATCCAAAGTAGAAAGATGGAGGTGGGAAGCTTTAGCCTTTAGCCACACAAACACACGGTGTTTGCTTGTTTAAAATTCCCGGAGGTGAAACTTTACTATGGATCACAGCGATCAAGCGAACATGGATCCCGACCGAATGTCAACCAGCAGGTTTCGGTGAGAAAATTGTGGTAAAAAGTCGCTTCTTACCGGAGATCAGCTGAGCTTGCGCCGTCCATTAGGCTGCCGTCGACTTCCCTGAGACACTGGTGTCAAGACACCCGTGGACACACCCCTCCGACTATCAGGTACTGTTAAACTTACTAAAACACTAGCAACACAATAGAAAGATAAGGGATTTCCCAGAATTATCCGAGTAAATGTGTCGAAAAACATCTGATCCGTCCCAATGCAATAACGTTTTTGTTTTTTTCTAATCCGTCGCCATCAATATCCTCAAACACAAATCTTTCATCGTCGCTCAAATTAATGGGGAAATTGTCGTTTTCTCGGTCTGAATAGCTCTTTTTGTTGGAGGCTCCCATTAAAAACAATGTGAGGACGTGAGGAGCCATTGACGGGTGACGTTATTGTCTGCGACTTCCTGTAAAGGCAAGGCTTTTCTGTAAGCACCAAAAGTTGCGAAGTTTATCGTGGATGTTCTCTACTAAATCCTTTCAGCAAAAATATGGCAATATCGCAAAATGATCAAGTATGACACATAGAATGGACCTGCTATCCCCGTTTAAATAAGAACATCTCATTTCAGTAGGCCTTGAAATGCTATTGCAAAAATAAAAAATAAAATTAAAAAAAAGTAGAATGAGGTGAAATCTAACGGGGAAAAGTTGCAATGTTGACACAAAGCTGCCATGCAGGCTGTTTGTTTTTTTGTTTTTCTTTATTTTGCTCTTATTGCCGATGCTAAAAAAAAAAAAAGTACATTTTTTTTTTTGTCTTATATAATGAATTATTGACCTATTTAAGGCTCCAATTAATTCAAATACCATATTTCCTTGAATTGCCGCCGGGGGGCTAATTAATTTAAAACCTCTTCTCACTCCTGCGCTTACCCAAGGCATGCGGTAAAAGTAAGCATGCGTTAATTATTTTAAAAACTCTTCTCACTCCGGCACTTACCAAAGGCATGCAGTAAAATTTGAGTGTGATGTAAGTTTGGACTTTAAATCCTACTGAATAGCTCTTAATCTTCTCCCCTTTATGCGATTTCAAATTACCGGTATTGAAATCAGCCTCCTCCATTTTGAAAATGATGACAAGGCAAGTGTCACTCGTGACGTCACGAGTTTGACCAGGCAGTAATACTAAGCATGCACTAATTATTTTGTAAAGCGAGTTTGACCCGGCAGTAATTCAAGGCAGGCGCATACTATATGTCCTGCGGCAATTCAAGGAAATACGGTATTTCACTTTATGTTTTATGTGGAAAATATTATGTGCATATACTGTGTGGTTGCCATATAAAAACAGTGTTTTCTTACACAAAAGAGCATAAAACCAACAAAATAATAGTTTAAACGTAAAATCGACAGATATATCTGAAGCTGATATCGTAACTTAAGTGTTTGAAAGTAAAACAAATAATAATAAAAATGTATCACTTTATGAGTGGGGGACCTTTTGGATCCCATAGATATTTAGTGGTATTTTATTTATTTTTTCACTGTGATTACTCAGAAATAATAATACATTTAAATCAATGGTGTCCTGCATTATTGATCTTTTTAGGGCTCCAATTACTTCAGATCAAACATTGCTTTCTGAATGTTTTGGGCAATGGGGGAAATACCGCATACTTCAGTTTTACTATAAAAAACAAAGTTGTTTTTGACTGAAAAAGCATAAAACCTTTTTTTTTAAACTTTATATTAACCTGAAGTTGATATAGAGATTTACGGTAAGCGTTACATAAAAAATTTAAATAATAATTTGACTTATTTTTAACATGTAATGACGGAGACCCTCTATGGTCCCTGGGAGTCCTAAAGGCAAAAAGTAAAAAATAATCCATATATTTTGTTATGGTTTGAAAATGAAAAATATCAAAACGGCCCCCCGCATGTTTGAATTTTTCCGTGTGTGGCCCTAAGTGGAAAAAGTTTGGACACCCCTGGTTTAACTAGAGTTTTTTTTTTTGATTTTCAAAACCTTTATTTATGAATATTCAACATTTACTATGAATTGATTAACGTGGACCCCGACTTAAACAAGTTGAAAAACGTATTCGGGTGTTACCATTTAGTGGCCAATTGTACGGAATATGTACTGTGCAATCTACTAATACAAGTTTCAATCAATCAATCAATCAAAGCCATTATGATGTGCAGTGATGTTTTAAAAAAAACGTAAGTCTTGAACTATACAATGTATTTCAATTAGAGATGTCGGACAATATCGGATATTGGCAAAAAAGCCATTATCGAACTTTTAATTACCGATTCCGATATCAACCAATACCGGTATATACAGTCGTGGAATTAACACATTATTATGCCTAATTTTGGCGCGATGCCCCGCTGGATGCATTAAACCAGTGGTTCTCAAATGGGGGTACTTGAAGGTATGCCAAGGGGTACGTGAGATTTCTTTAAAAATATTCTAAAAATAGCAACAATTCAAAAATCCTTTCTAAATATATTAATTGAATAATACATCAACAAAATATGAATGTAAGTTCATAAACTGTGAAAAGAAATTCAACAATGCAATATTTAATGTTGACAGCTAGATTTTTGTGTTCCATAAATATTGATGTTAAAGATTTATTTTTTTGTGAAAAAATGTTTACTTCATGAATCCTCTATTACAATCCCCAAAGAGGGCACTTTAAGTTGATTATTTCTATGTGTAGAAATCTTTATTTATAATTGAATCACTTGTTTATTTTTCAACAAGTTTTTAGTTATTTCTATACCTTTTTTTCCAAATAGTTGAAGAAAGACCGCTACAAATGAGCAATATTTTGCACTGTTATACAATTTAATTAATCAGAAACTGATGACATAGTGCTGTATTTTACTTCATCTCATTTTTTAAACCAAAAATGCTTTGCTCTGATTAGGGGGTACTTGTATTAAAAAAAAGGTTCACGCTGAAGAAAGGTTGAGAACCACTGCATTAAACAATGTAACTTTACTATGAATTGATTAAGTTGAAAACCTTATTGGGGTGTTACCATTTAGTGGTCAATTGTACGGAATATGTACAGTACTGTGCAATGTACATAAGATACAAGTTTCAATCAATCAATCAATCAATCAATCAATCAATCAATCAATCAATCAAAAACATTGAAATGAATAATAACAATCAAAACAAGGACAGAAACAGTACAAAAACAGTAAGTTCCGTAAATAATCCAAATTTGGAGCACAGCATTATTTTTTTGTCTGGTTTTGTATTTCTTTTGTATCATTCCGTGAGGTGTTGGTTATTATTATTATCAAGTTTTGCACTTGTGTTTTTCTTGTGTGTTTTTTGCTAGTTTTCATTACATTTGGATGTATTTAAAAAAACACTTTAAGACCGATGTCTTAAAAAAATACATCACTCTTGAATCAACATTGTACTTAATACTATGATTAATGTTTATTAAAAACCAAACGTGGGGTATAAAAAATAATGGATGTATAATTGTTTTTATATATAGTATATAATTGGTGCAAAGGTTTAATACGTGTGCAAGGATATTTCACATGCCTTTACTGTGTATATAATTGAACTATGTTCATGTTGTGTATAATGTGTATTGAAAAAATACACATTATTTCGTGTCATTTCGTACTTGACATTGTTTATAGGGTTAGACGCAATAAATATTCAACTTCAGCCTAAACCCTTTCGGTCTGCAACATTTTAATTTTCATTTTTCAATCTATGAATGTACAGCTGTTTGTTTGTTGATCATTGACCGAAGAACAATAAACTTGACTTGACTTGATTTGTTTGTATGATATCCATCAAGTAAGAATACGTATAATGTTGAAAGGGGCAGGAAAATATAAGAATTTTCTCAATCCTGCTCCTTCTCAAGCATTGGTGTGTAAATGTAAAATTGTATAATTGAGGTATGATTGTCTATCGATCAAAGATACACGTCAGTGAAGGAGAGAAATAAAAAAATGAATGAAATGAACATCATAGTTTTCGATTTTTTGGTTGTTGGAGGTAGAAAGTGTTTTAAAGTAAATTTCTAATGATTTTTTAAAGGCACCAAAAACAGGTCGGGTATTGAGAAACTATATACAATTTCGCCAAAAGCATAATGAGGTTGCAAATGTAATTTTTATTTTTTAGTTTTACTATAATTTTGTATTTTTATTTTTTATTTATTTATTTATTTTTTTTTAAATGTTTATTCATAAATTTCAACAATAACAAGCAGATGAGAAACAATAATCAAAATAGTTCAACAACAGAACAAATCATTAGAAAACATAAAAACAGTACCCAAACAGTATCGCGCTTTCCGGAACGGACCCACGAAACGGACCCGTAACGTATATATATATATAGATAGATAGATAGATAGATAGATAGATAGATAGATAGATAGATAGTACTTTATTGAGTCCTTCAGGAGAGTTCCTTCAGGAAAATTAAAATTCCAGCAGCAGTGTAGAGAGTTGAGATCAATTAAAAAAAAAAAGTAAAAAGTAAATAATGGGTTTTTAAATGGAAACAAAATAGAGAAATATTACAATAAGAATAAAAAATAAAAAGCAACAATGGGAATAAAATTATAACATAAAATATACACACACATATATATATATATACATATATATACACATATATATATATACACTCACATATATACACATATATATACACACACATATATATATATATACACACATACATATATATACACACACATATTATCAGAGACAACAATCTTAACGTCATCGGTCTCAGCGAAACCTGACTTAAACCAAACGACTTTTTTGCGCTAAATGAGGCATGTCCTCCTAACTTTACACATGCGCATATTGCCCGTCCGCTTAAAAGGGGTGGGGGGGTCGCACTAATATACAACGAAAACTTTAACCTTAGTCCTAACATAAATAATAAATATAAATCGTTTGAGGTGCTTACTATGAAGTCTGTCACACCGCTGCCTTTACACCTGGCTGTTATCTACCGCCCCCCAGGGCCCTATTCGGACTTTATCAATGAATTCTCAGAGTTCGTTGCTGATCTAGTGACACACGCCGATAATATAATCATAATGGGGGACTTTAATATCCATATGAATACCCCATCGGACCCACCGTGCGTAGCGCTCCAGACTGTAATTGATAGCTGTGGTCTCACACAAATAATAAATGAACCCACGCATCGCAACGGTAATACGATAGACCTAGTGCTTGTCAGGGGTATCACCGTCTCCAAAGTTACGATATTCCCGTATACTAAAGTATTGTCCGATCATTACCTTATAAAATTCGAGGTTCAGACGCATGTTCGTCAAACTAATAATAATAATAACTGCTATAGCAGCCGCAACATTAATACGGCCACAACGACAACTCTTGCTGACCTACTGCCCTCGGTTATGGCACCATTCCCAAAGTATGTGGGCTCTATTGATAACCTCACTAACAACTTTAACGACACCCTGCGCGAAACCATTGATAACATAGCACCGCTAAAGTTAAAAAAGGCTCCAAAAAAGCGCACCCCGTGGTTTACAGAAGAAACTAGAGCTCAGAAATTATTATGTAGAAAGCTGGAACGCAAATGGCGCACGACTAAACTTGAGGTGCACCATCAAGCATGGAGTGATGGTTTAATAACTTATAAACGCATGCTTACCTTAGCTAAAGCTAAATATTACTCAAATCTCATCCACCGTAATAAAAACGATCCTAAATTTTTGTTTAGTACGGTAGCATCGCTAACCCAACAAGGGACCCCTTCCAGTAGCTCAACCCACTCAGCTGATGACTTTATGCAATTCTTTAGTAAGAAAATTGAAGTCATTAGAAAGGAGATTAAAGACAATGCGTCCCAGCTACAACGGGGTTCTATTAACACTGACACGATTGTATATACGGCGGATACTGCCCTCCAAAATAGTTTCTCTCGTTTTGAGGAAATAACATTAGAGGAATTGTTACAACGTGTAAATGGAATAAAACAGACAACATGCTTACTTGACCCTCTTCCTGGGAAACTGATCAAGGAGCTCTTTGTATTATTAGGTCCATCAGTGCTAAATATTATAAACTTATCACTCTCCTCGGGCACTGTTCCCCTATCATTCAAAAAAGCGGTTATTCATCCTCTTCTTAAAAGACCTAACCTCGATCCTGACCTCATGGTAAACTACCGACCGGTGTCTCACCTTCCCTTTATTTCAAAAATCCTTGAAAAAATTGTTGCGGAGCAGTTAAATGAACACTTAGCGTCTAACAATCTATGTGAAACCTTTCAATCCGGTTTCAGGGCAAATCACTCCACGGAGACAGCCCTCGCAAAAATGACTAATGATCTATTGCTAACGATGGATTCTGATTCGTCATCTATGTTGCTGCTCCTCGATCTTAGCGCTGCTTTCGATACCGTCGATCATAATATTTTATTAGAACGTATCAAAACACGAATTGGTATGTCAGACTTAGCCCTGTCTTGGTTTAACTCTTATCTTACTGATAGGATGCAGTGTGTCTCCCATAACAATGTGACCTCGGACTATGTTAAGGTATCTACATGCTGCCGCTAGGTGACATCATACGCAAATACGGTGTTAGCTTTCACTGTTATGCTGATGACACCCAACTCTACATGCCCCTAAAGCTGACCAACACGCCGGATTGTAGTCAGCTGGAGGCGTGTCTTAATGAAATTAAACAATGGATGTCCGCTAACTTTTTGCAACTCAACGCCAAAAAAACGGAAATGCTGATTATCGGTCCTGCTAGACACCGAACTCTATTTAATAATACAACTCTAACATTTGACAACCAAACAATTAAACAAGGCGACACGGTAAAGAATCTGGGTATTATCTTCGACCCAACTCTCTCCTTTGAGGCACACATTAAAAGCGTTACTAAAACGGCCTTCTTTCATCTCCGTAATATCGCTAAAATTCGCTCCATTCTGTCCACTAAAGACGCTGAGATCATTATCCATGCGTTTGTTACGTCTCGCCTCGACTACTGTAACGTATTATTTTCGGGTCTCCCCATGTCTAGCATTAAAAGATTACAGTTGGTACAAAATGCGGCTGCTAGACTTTTGACAAGAACAAGAAAGTTTGATCACATTACGCCTGTCCTGGCTCACTTGCACTGGCTTCCTGTGCACTTAAGATGTGACTTTAAGGTTTTACTACTTACGTATAAAATACTACACGGTCTAGCTCCATCCTATCTTGCCGATTGTATTGTACCATATTTCCCGGCAAGAAATCTGCGTTCAAAGGACTCCAGCTTGTTAGTGATTCCCAAAGCCCAAAAAAAGTCTGCGGGCTATAGAGCGTTTTCCGTTCGGGCTCCAGTACTCTGGAATGCCCTCCCGGTAACAGTTCGAGATGCCACCTCAGTAGAAGCATTTAAGTCTCACCTTAAAACTCATTTGTATACTCTAGCCTTTAAATAGACTCCCTTTTTAGACCAGTTGATCTGCCGTTTCTTTTCTTTTTCTTCTATGTCCCACTCTCCCTTGTGGAGGGGGTCCGGTCCGATCCGGTGGCCATGTACTGCTTGCCTGTGTATCGGCTGGGGACATCTCTGCGCTGCTGATCAGCCTCCGCTTGGGATGGTTTCCTGCTGGCTCCGCTGTGAACGGGACCCTCGCTGCTGTGTTGGATCCGCTTTGGACTGGACTCTCGCGACTGTGTTGGATCCATTGTGGATTGAACTTTCACAGTATCATGTTAGACCCGCTCGACATCCATTGCTTTCCTCCTCTCTAAGGTTCTCATAGTCATCATTGTCACCGACGTCCCACTGGGTGTGAGTTTTCCTTGCCCTTATGTGGGCCTACCGAGGATGTCGTGGTGGTTTGTGCAGCCCTTTGAGACACTAGTGATTTAGGGCTATATAAGTAAACATTGATTGATTGATTGATATATATATACACACACGTGTGTATATATATATCTATATATATATATATATATATAGATATATATATACACATATATACACATATATATATATACACATATATATACTCACATATACATATATATATATACACACACATATACACACACACACATTATATATATATGTATGTATATATATATATATATATATATATATATATATATATGTATATATATATATATATATATATATATATATATATATATATATATATATATATATATATATATACACATACATGGAAGAAATACTTGAATTTCAGTAAATTACAGCTATATAGAAGGAGATCTTGCCCCAAGTGGAGGAGTTCAAGTACCTCGGAGTCTTGTTCACGATTGAGGGAAGAATGGATCGAGAGGTCAACAGGTATTGGTGCGGCGTCTTCAGTAATGCGGACGCTGTATCGATCTGTTGTGGTGAAGAAGGAGCTGAGCCGGAAGGCAAAGCTCTCAATTTACCGGTCGATCTACGTTCCCATCCTCACCTATGGTCATGAGCTTTGGGTAATGACCGAAAGGACAAGATCACGGGCACACGCGGCCCAAATGAGTTTCCTCCGCCGGGTGACGGGTCTCTCCCTTAGAGATAGGGTGAGAAGCTCAAAGTAAAGCCGCTGCTCCTCCACATGGAGAGGAGCCAAATGAATTGGTTCAAGCATCTGGTCAGGATATCACCCTAACGCCTCCCTTGGGAGGTGTTTCGGGCACGTCCGACCGGTTGGAGGCCACAGTAAGACCGAGGACACGTTGGGAAGACTGTCTCCCGGCTAGCCTGGGAACGCCTTGGGATCCCCCAGGAGGAGCTGGACAAAGTGGCTGGGGAGAGGATAGTCTGGGCTTCCCTGCTTAGGCTGCTGCCCCCGCGACTCAACCTCAGATAAGCGGAAGATGGATGGATATATATATGTGTATATATATTTTTTTTTATGTTATCAATTGTACGGAATATGTACGGAACAGTGCAATCCAATAAAAGTTTCAATCAATTTCAATCAATATATATAGCTGTAATTCACTGAAATTCAAGTATATATATATATATCAATATAACCTTCTGAATACCTCCCTAATTCTGAGGTCCCAAGGCAAGTATGCTCATGTTAGGATTATGAATACAAAAACAGCGCCAGGGGGTTGAAAATTCAAAGTAACAACAATATATTTAAAAAAAAAACAGGTGCAAAGCCATAGGCTCATTCAGATTCATTAAATAACAAATTTGGAATTTACTATAATTTTATTCATAGCGGACGAGAAGAAAAAAAAACCTACAACTTCCTTTTCCGACTCGACGGCCAATGGAAGGAGTCCCTCGATGGGACGTAGAGTGACGTCACAACCGCGATACTTCCTCGTTTATGTCCTGACCTGAATCGGAGATCAGTCCATCAAAATGCATCCATGGAGGTAATACATCTTTATTTTAACCTTTCGTGTAACCGACAGTAATAAATGTGTCTTTATTGGTGACCAATTATGCATGAATTGGTGTAAATTAGGCCCCCACTTCATCCGTAGTTTATAGTTAGCGTAGCAAACATTTGACATTGTTGTGCGGGTTATTAGTACACATTTGCTTTTTATTTTATTTATTTTTTTTACATATTTTCGTAGTAAGTCATGCATTTTAATAAGCGAGCTTGCATGTAAATATTCCAGATATTGTGGCGATCTTGAGCCAAAATGGAGACTGTTTCACTCCTGCTTGTTTTGAAAGGGAATACAATACAAATCGAACTAATTGTACAACACCTAACATTAATCACAAAAAGCTAAGTGTTGCAAGTTATAAGTTTGGTTATTATTTATAACCATTTTTCCGTATGTGTGAAATTATGTAATGTGTATACAATTTGTGGCGCCCTGGAATATTTCTGACGATATGACGTCACGTTGCGTGCGCGTACCCGCTCATACGTGCTTCTGTTATGACCCAGGTAAGTCGCAAAAGAGTGCCCGCGCCTGTGAGTGAAGAAGAACCATGTAGTAAAGTCACCGTGCTGTAATTCGCGGGACACAATGCACTGTGGAGACCCCCCTGTGTTAGTTTGTGTCGACGTCACGGTTGCAAGGCTGCAATTTAGTCTGCCAAAAGTAAGCTGACATCGCAAGGGCAGCAGGTCCTATGGCTTACCCGCCGTTACCTTTATCTCCAGGTGTGGAAAAAGAAGATTATAGAGTGTCTCCAACGCTCATTTTTGTTTTTCTGCACACAGGTATGTTTTGTTTTGTCTGTTTTATGCATTTTGCTGTCTTTTGTTAGGACATAAAACACTAAAATAACAGAGCTGATGCAGCCAGCTGCCATTTCAGCAGCGCTATTGCTGCATACAGCTACAAAAGTAAAACAAAAAAAACGAGTTTTGATTGATTGAAACTTTTATTAGTAGATTGCACATTACAGTACATATTCCGTACAATAGACCACTAAATGGTAACACCCCAATAAGTTTTCCAACTTGTTTAAGTCGGGGTCCACGTTAATCAACATTAAACTGCCTCAAATTGTTGCTCGGATTAAATAAAATGACAAAGCTTTTCGTCTACATATAAAAAGTGCAACATAAAACAGTTTCAAGTCAACTCAGCCTCAGATTAACTCCTCCCAGCCTGGCTAACTTGGCAGTAAGAGGATATATGGGCTCATTGTTCTTCCACCATAGAAGTGGGGCAAAATCTACTTTTTAATGCACTATGGACTTAAATCTGCTGCTATAAAAACATTTGTTATTGCTTTAGCCCTGCCTGACTCGCCGAGGAGAGGCTGCTTGAATGCGGTGGTGACGTTTCAAATGGGTTAGCATGTGTTATGAGAGTAGCGTATGTGTGTGTGGCCCTTTAATATGTGACAGTATTGGCGTGAGTGTGTGGGCGAGCGAGGTGAGGGAGCGGTAGTGAGTGCGGGGAGCGGCTAGTGTTTTGTTGGATTGGCTGTGTGCAAGACCTCAACAAATCCACGATTTTCAACTAATCGCCGGACTCTTCATTTACCCTGGAGTCCGGAGCTCTGTAGACCCACTGCCGGGTAGAGTGAAGGGTGTTGCCCTCGAGAATACATCAGCCCTAGAGGAGTGTCTCCCCTTCGCTCCTCGACTACGGTCTGGGAGCCGGAAGCAGGAAAGATGCAACACATGTTTGACGAGTTGTCAGAAGCAGCTGCTGAACAACGTCGGCAAACCTCCGTCTTCCATTGTTGTATCGCACAGCCAAAGTGTTCTCAGACGGGAGATCTTAACGAGGCAGGAGGGTCTTCCAGCTCTGGCTTTTACATGTTGTCCTAGCCCGGTTGCTGCTAGCATGTTTACTCGTTCGGTACACCTCCGAACCGAACCGAAACCCCTGTACTGAAACTGTTCAATACAAATACACGTACCGTTACACCCCTACTATTTATATTACCAAATTATTGTGTATGCACCTGAGGGGATCTGCTCCATTTTCTTTGTTCTTTGAACCTGTTCACTGCAATAATGACAATAAAACTCTTATATTCTATATTATTTGACAAGGTTTATCCTGTTAAACTGTAAGTAAGTTAGATATCATTATTGAATATGATTAAAATCCAGAGTGAGATTACTACAAACCCCATTTCCATATGAGTTGGGAAATTGCGTTAGACGTAAATATAAACAGAATATAATGATTTGCAAATCCTTTTCAACCCATATTCAGTTGAATATGCTACAAAGACAACATATTTGATGTTCAAACTGATAAACTTTTTTTTTGCAAATAATCATTAACTTTAGAATTTGATGCCTGCAACACGTGACAAAGAAGTTGGGAAAGGTGGCAATAAATACTGATAAAGTTGAGGAATGCTCATCAAACACTTATTTTGGAACGTCCCACAGGTGTGGAGGCTAATTGGGAACAGGTGGGTGCCATGATTGGGTATAAAAGCAGCGTCCATTAAATGCTAAGTAATTCACAAACAAGGATGGGGCGAGGGTCACCAATTTGTAAGCAAAATGTCGAACAGTTTTAGAACAACATTTCTCAACGTGCTATTGCAAGGAATTTAGGGATTTTACCATCTACGGTCCATAAAATCATCAAAAGGTTCAGAGAATCTGGAGAAATCACTGCACCCAAGCGATGATATTACGGACCTTTTAATCCCTCAGGCGGTACTGTATCAAAAACAGACATCAGTGTGTGAAGGATATCACCACATGGGCTCAGGAACATTTCATAAAACCACTGTCAGTAACTACAGTTGGTCGCTACATCTGTAAGTGCAAGTTAAAACTACTATGCAAAGCGAAAGCCATTTGTCAACAACACACAGGAACGGCGCCGGCTTCTCTGGGCCCGAGCTCACCTAAGATGGACTGATGCAAAGTGGAAAAGTGTTCTGTGGTCTGACGAGTCCACATTTCAAATTATATTTGGAAACTGTGGACGTGGTGTCTTCCGGAACAAAGAGGAAAATAACCATACTCGACATCCATTGCTTTCCTCCTCTCCAAGGTTCTCATAGTCATCATTGTCACCGACGTCCCACTGGGTCATTATTGTCACCGATGTCCCACTGGGTGTGAGTTTTCCTTGCCCTTATGTGGGCCTACCGAGGATGTCGTAGTGGTTTGTGCAGCCCTTTGAGACACTAGTGATTTAGGGCTATATAAGTAAACATTGATTGATACGGATTGTTATAGGCGCAAATTTCAAAAGCCAGCATGTGTGATGGTATGGGGGTGTATTAGTGCCCAAGGCATGGGTAACTTACACATCTGTGAAGGCACCATTAATGCTGAAAGGTCCATAAAGGTTTTGGAGCAACAAAATGTTGTCATCTACGCAAAGTTATCATGGACGCCCCTGCTTATTTCAGCAAAACAATGCCAAGCCCCGTGTTACAACAGCGTGGCTTTGTAGTAAAAGAGTGCAGGTACTTTCCTGGCCCGCCTGCAGTCCAGACATGTCTCCCATCGAAAATGTGGCGCATTATGAAGCGTAAAAAGCATAAAAGCGACGAAACCCTGGACTGTTGAACAACTTAAGCTGTACATCAAGCAAGAATGGTAAAGAATTCCACTTTCAAAGCTTCAACAATTAGTTTCCTCAGTTCTCAAACGTCTATTGAGTGTTGTTGAAAGAAAAGGTGATGTAACACAGTGGTGAACATGCCCTTTCCCAACTACTTTGGCACGTGTTGCAGCCATGAAATTCTAAGTTAATTATTTGCAAAAAAAAAGTTTGAGTTTGAACATCAAATATCTTGTCTTTGTAGTGCATTCAACTGAATACGGGTTGAAAAGGATTTGCAAATCATTGTATTCTGTTTATATTTACATCTAACACAATTTCCCAACTCATATGGAAACGGGGTTTGCAGTTCAGTGGTATTATTTGAGTGGGTCCCGAGCCCCGAGGTCAAAAAGGTTAAGAATCCCTGCTGTCGGTCATACATTGCTATTACGTGCACTGCAATAAAAGGTCAGCACATGAAGTGTCAACATTTACAAAATACAATGTTATGTTTTTGGTCATCACTGTTTCTACTCTTGGACAGTATCGTGCAAGTGTACTGTAGAGACATGAAGGCGAGGCTGCTTAAGAAGGGATTAGTCAAGACAGGGTTTTTTCCTTAAACTCTTACCAAAACACGGCATTTACAGACAATATTTAGTCCTTAGCAGCTCACATGCAAAATGCATTTGCGGTAAGACGAGATGTCGTAACAACTTGTGCACGTTTCTTACCCCAGGAATCCCCCCGAGAGGAGAAAGCGTGGCGACTCACAAGCCTGATTGTCGTCGTCCACACCCGGTGCTCGACCCCTCGCCGTCATGCTGTGCTGGGGTAACGCAAGAGATGGCCAGTTGGGGATGGGCGCGGACGGAGACCCGCTGACTGAGCCCACCAGCTGTCCGGCGTTCAGAGGCATGGTCTTCAAAGAAGTGGCGTGCGGAGCGCGGCACTCGGTCTTCCTGCTGCATGACGGGAGCGTGTACACGTGCGGCTCCAACAGCTGTGGGCAGCTGGGCCACGACAAAGCCGGCGCCTCCCCAGGTAGGACACATTCACTGGCCTGTTAGGAATGTGGGACAAGACATACACGAAGGGTTTTGGGGTTTCTTTTATGGAGAGCGAGGACAGCACACAAAAAAACTAATTTGGACGCACGCTGTATGACAACTATTTCCTTACGCTGAACTTTCGTGAGAGTGACTGCTGACATTCCCTCCTTGCTTAGCCCAACAAGGGCGAGTTGGCCGCACAGCCCTGGCCAGAAAGGCTTGATAACGATCATTCATCAGCTCGCAGGAGGAGTGCTCCAATTATTACCTGCATGAATGTAGGGCTGGGCGATATATCGCGGGTTTGTCTGTGCGATATAGAAAATGACTATATCATGATATTCGAGTATACGTTCTCACCTAGTTGCTTTTACTTCGGACATTACACTGCATGCGTTTCTCACTCTTTCTTGTCTCTCCTTCTCACTTAAAGGCCTACTAAAACCCACTACTACCGATCACAGTCTGATAGTTTATATATCAATGATGAAATATTAACATTGCAACACATGCCAATACGGCCTTTTTAGTTTACTAAATTACAATTTTAAATATCCTGCTGAAACGTCTCTGTATGATGATGTGTGCGCGTGACGTCACGCATTGTAGAGGACATTTTGTTCCAGCATCGTTCCCAGCTATAAGTCGTCTGTTTTCATCGCCTAATTCCACAGTTTTCTGGACATCTGTGTTGCTGAATATTTTGCAATTTGTTTAATGAAAAATGGAGACATCAAAGAAGAAAGCTGTAGGTGGGAAGCGGTGTATTGCGGCCGCCTTTGGCAACACAAACACAGCCGGTGTTTCATTGTTTACATTCCCGAAAGATGACGGTGAAGCTTTAATATGGAACAGAGCGGTCATGTAAACACGGTTGGATTGGACCACACACACAAAGTACAGTGTATTATGCAGCGATCATTTCGAAAGATCGTGTTTCAAAGAGGGTCCCTTACGAAAGGCAGAGATGGGCATCGCCACCACCCGTCGACTGGTGCTGAAGAAAGGTGCGGGGCCGACCTTCAGGTTGTACAGGTACGACCATATGATCTCATTAAAACACTAGTAACATAATAAGCAGATAAAGGGTTTTCCAGAATTATCCTAGTAAATTCGTCTAATAACATCTAAATCGCTCCCACTGTATAGTCTTTTTTTTTGTTGTAGTCTTTCACTCTCACTTTCCTCATCCACAAATCTTTCATCCTCGCTCAAATTAATGGGAAAATCGTCGCTTTTTCGGTCCGAATCGCTCTCGCTGCTGGTGGCCTTGATTGTAAACAATGTGAGGAAGTGAGGAGCTCCACAACCCGTGACGTCACGCGCACATCGTATGCTACTTCCGGTACAGGCAAGGCTTTTTTATTAGCGACCAAAAGTTGCGAACTTTATCGTCAAAGGTTCTCTAGAGAATAGAATAGAATAAAAAGTACTTTATTGACTCCTCTCTGAGCTGTACCTTACCGTGGTAGAGGAGTTTGCGTGTCCCAGTGATCCTAGGAGCTATGTTGTCTGGGGGCTTTCATGCCCCCTGGTAGGGTCTCCCAAGACAAACAGGTCCTAGGTGAGTGATCAGACAAAGAGCAGCTCAAAGACTTCGATGGAATTACAACAAAATGAACTCAGATTTCCCTCGCCCGGATGCGTGTCACCGGGGCCCCGCTCTGGAGCCAGGCCCGGAGTTGGGGCACGATGGCGAGCGCCTGGTGGCCGGGCCTGTCCCCATGGGGCCCGGCCGGGCACAGCCCGAAGAGGCAACGTGGGTCATCCCTCCAATGGGCTCACCACTCATAGGAGGGGCCATAGAGGTCAGGTGCATTGTGAGCTGGGCGGCAGCCGAAGGCAGGGCACTTGGCGGTCCGATCCTCGGCTACAGAAGCTAGCTCTTGGGACGTGGAACGTCACCTCACTGGGGGGGAAGGAGCCTGTGCTAGTCCGCGAGGTAGAGAGGTTCCGGCTGGATATAGTCGGACTCACCTCGACGCACAGCAAGGGCTCTGGAACCAGTTCTCTCGAGAGGGACTGGACCCTCTTCCACTCTGGCGTTGCCGGGAGTGAGAGGCGACGGGCTGGGGTGGCAATTCTGGTTGCCCCCCGGCTCGAAGCCTGCACGTTTGAGTTCAACCCAGTGGACGAGAAGGTAGCTTCCCTTCGCCTTCGGGTGGGGGGAGGGGTCCTGACTGTTGTTTGTGCTTACGCACCAAACAGCAGTTCAGAATACCCACCCTTTTTGGGTACACTCGAGGGAGTACTGGAAAGTGCTCCCCCGGGTGATTCCCTTGTCCTACTGGGGGACTTCAACGCTCATGTTGGCAACGACAGTGAAACCTGGAGAGGCGTGATTGGGAAGAATGGCCGCCCGGATCTAAACCCGAGTGGTGTTTTGTTATTGGACTTTTGTGCTCGTCACGGATTGTCCATAACAAACACGATGTTCAAACATAAGGGTGTCCATATGTGCACTTGGCACCAGGACACCCTAGGCCGCAGTTCCATGATCGACTTTGTAGTTGTGTCATCGGATTTGCGGCCTTATGTTTTGGACACTCGGGTGAAGAGAGGGGCGGAGCTTTCTACCGATCACCACCTGGTGGTGAGTTTGCTGCGATGGTGGGGGAGGATGCCGGACAGACCTGGCAGGCCCAAACGCATTGTGAGGGTCTGCTGGGAACGTCTGGCAGAGTCTCCTGTCAGAGAGAGTTTCAATTCACACCTCCGGGAGAACTTTGAACATGTCACGAGGGAGGTGCTGGACATTGAGTCCGAGTGGACCATGTTCCGCACCTCTATTGTCGAGGCGGCTGATTGGAGCTGTGGCCGCAAGGTTGTTGGTGCCTGTCGTGGCGGTAATCCCAGAACCCTTTGGTGGACACCAGCAGTGAGGGATGCTGTCAAGCTGAAGAAGGAGTCCTATCGGGTTCTTTTGGCTCATAGGACTCCGGAGGCAGTGGACGGGTACCGACGGGCCAAGTGGTGTGCAGCTTTAGCGGTCGCGGAGGCAAAAACTCGGACATGGGAAGAGTTCGGGGAAGCCATGGAAAACGACTTCCGGACGGCTTCGAAGCGATTCTGGACTACCATCCGCCGCCTCAGGAAGGGGAAGCAGTGCACTATCAACACCGTGTATGGTGCGGATGGTGTTCTGCTGACTTCGAGTGCGGATGTTGTGGATCGGTGGAGGGAATACTTCGAAGACCTCCTCAATCCCACCAACACGTCTTCCTTTGAGGAAGCGGTGCCTGGGGAATCTGTAGTGGACTCTCCTATTTCTGGGGCTGAGGTCGCTGAGGTAGTGAAAAAGCTCCTCGGCGGCAAGGCCCCGGGGGTGAATGAGATCCGCCCGAAGTTCCTTAAGGCTCTGGATGCTGTGGGGCTGTCTTGGTTGACAAGACTCTGCAGCATCGCGTGGACATCGGGGGCGCTACCTTTGGATTGGCAGACCGGGGTGGTGGTCCCTCTCTTTAAGAAGGGGGACCGGAGGGTGTGTTCCAACTATCGTGGGATCACACTCCTCAGCCTTCCCGGTAAGGTTTATTCAGGTGTACTGGAGAGGAGGCTTCGCCGGATAGTCGAACCTCGGATTCAGGAGGAACAGTGTGGTTTTCGTCCTGGTCGTGGAACTGTGGACCAGCTCTATACTCTGGGCAGAGTTTTTGAGGGTGCATGGGAGTTTGCCCAACCAGTCTACATGTGCTTTGTGGACTTGGAGAAGGCATTCGACCGTGTCCCTCGGGAAGTCCTGTGGGGATTGCTCAGAGAGTATGGGGTACCGGACTGTCTTATTGTGGCAGTCCGCTCCCTGTATGATCAGTGTCAGAGCTTGGTCCGCATTGCTGGCAGTAAGTCGGACACGTTTCCAGTGAGGGTTGGACTCCGCCAAGGCTGTCCTTTGTCACCGATTCTGTTCATAACTTTTATGGACAGAATTTCTAGGCGCAGCCAAGGCGTTGAGGGGATCCGGTTTGGTGGCCACGGGATTAGGTCTCTGCTTTTTGCAGATGATGTAGTCCTGATGGCTTCATCTGACCGGGATCTTCAGCTCTCACTGGATCGGTTCGCAGCCGAGTGTGAAGCGACCGGAATGAGAATCAGCACCTCCAAGTCCGAGTCCATGGTTCTCGCCCGGAAAAGGGTGGAGTGCCATCTCCGGGTTGGGGAGGAGACCCTTCCCCAAGTGGAGGAGTTCAAGTACCTAGGAGTCTTGTTCACGAGTGGGGGAAGAGTGGATCGTGAGATCGACAGGCGGATCGGTGCGGCGTCTTCAGTAATGCGGACGTTGTACCGATCCTTTGTGGTGAAGAAGGAGCTGAGCCGGAAGGCAAAGCTCTCAATTTACCGGTCGATCTACGTTCCCATCCTCACCTATGGTCATGAGCTTTGGGTCATGACCGAAAGGATAAGATCACGGGTACAAGCGGCCGAAATGAGTTTCCTCCGCCGGGTGGCGGGGCTCTCCCTTAGAGATAGGGTGAGAAGCTCTGCCATCCGGGAGGAGCTCAACGTAAATCCGCTGCTCCTCCACATCGAGAGGAGCCAGATGAGGTGGTTCGGGCATCTGGTCAGGATGCCACCCGAACGCCTCCCTAGGGATGTGTTTAGGGCACGTCCAGCTGGTAGGAGGCCACGGGGAAGACCCAGGACACGTTGGGAAGACTATGTCTCCCGGCTGGCCTGGGAACGCCTCGGGATCCCCCGGGAAGAGCTAGACGAAGTGGCTGGAGATGGGAAAGTCTGGGCTTCCCTGCTTAGGCTGCTGCCCCCGCGACCCGACCTCGGATAAGCGGAAGATGATGGATGGATGGATGGATGGTACTTTATTGATCCCTGGGGGAAATTCAGCAAATCTACTAAATCCTTGAAGCAAAAATATGGTAATATCGCGAAATGATCAAGTATGACACAGAATGGACCTGCTATCCCCATTTAAATAAGAAAATCTCATTTCAGTAGGTCTTTAAAACAAGCACACCTCACACACTGTCGCGCGGGCAACGTCACACGCCCTCTCTGATCAAAGAGGTAGCTACATGGGTAGCATTAGCTGTGATGCTAACGGTGTGTTGCGAGTGGTAATACGAGAGAGAGAAGGTGCGAATCTGGTAACAAATGAAGGAAGAATTAATTCCCAAGAAAAACAGCACGGGGTGCATCGTCTGGCGGTGGTTTGGCTTCAAGTGGGGATATGTTGAACAATTATGCGGCAAAAGCGTTGCTACAAAAATCACAGCACTGCTAATTTGTAGCATCATTTGAAAAGGCATCAAAACTATGACACCTGCGAAATGAAAACCCTTTCAGGTGACGACCTCTTGCAGCTCATGGAGAGAATGCCAAGAGTGTTCAAAGCAGTAATCAGAGCAAAGGGTGGCTATTTTGAAGAAACTAGACTATAAAACATGTTTTCAGTTATTTCACCTTTTTTTGCTGAGTACATAACTCCTCATGTGTTCATTCATAGTTTTGATGGCTTCAGTGACAATCTATAATGTAAATTGTCATGAAAATAAAGAAAACCCATTGAATGAGAAGTTGTGTCCTCATATATATATATATATATATATATATATATATATATATATATGTATATATATATATATATATATTTATATGGTCTAAAAATCTTTGGGTGTCCCGCGATTCGATTCAATATTGATTCTTGGGGTGGTGATTCCTTTATAAATAGATTTTTTTTGATTCAACACGATTCGATACAAAAACTATTTTTTCGGATTCAAAACGATTCACAGGATCTACCCCAGTCTGCTGACAAGCTAGCAGAGTAGTGGATTAAAAAAAAAAAAGCTTTTATAATTGTAAAGGACAATGTTTTATCAACTGATTGCAATAATTTAAATTTAACTATTAAACAAACCAAAAATATGACTTATTTTATCTTTGTGAAAATATTGGACACAATGTGTTGTCAAGCTTATGAGTGTGACACCATTCTTTTTTTTTTTTTTTTTATAAATGTCTAATGATAATGGCAGAGATTTTTAAATCACTGCTATGCCGAAAGTATAACAAGTATTGATACTGTTGTTGATAATATTATTTTTTGTTTCACTACTTTTGGTTTGTTCTGTGTGGTGTTTGTGTCTCCTCTCAATTGCTCTGTTTATTGCAGTTCTGAGTGTTGCTGGGTCAGGTTTGGTTTTGGAATTGGATTGCATTGTTATGGTATTGCTGTGTATTGTTTACACACACACACATATATATATATATATATATATACACATATATAAACTAAAGAAAACATTGAATGAGGTGTGTTTACTTTTGGCCTGTACTGTATGTTTGCAAAAAAAATATATTTGCATAGTGCTGATATGCCAATAATAGTACTTTATTATTATACAAAATTATGTCACATGCAGCTGGTGTGTATTTACAGTATGATTGATTCACTATATTATGTATAAATTTGGATTATTTGGGAGTCTGCTCTCCTCCCCTCCGCCAGTGTGCTTGTTGGTGCAGTGGGGAGCTAAGTCATTCAACTTTGGTGCAGGTCTGGACAAAGGTGCAAGTCCTTGAACATTTTTTTCCCACTTTAGATTTGTTTTGCTTTTTTCCCCCTATACAGGTGCTGTTCATATTATTGGAAAAACATGAAAAAGTTGATTTCAGTAATTATATTCAGAACGTGAAACTTACATATTATATCAATTCATTACACACATAGTGATATATTTGAAATGTTTATTTCTTTAAATTTTGATGATTAGTACTGACAATTACTGAAAATCCCAAATTCAGTATGTCAGAAAATTAGAATATTAGTTACGACTAGTACCAAAAAATATTTTTTTACAAATGTGGGCCAACTGAAAAGTATGAAGATGGAAAGTTTCAGCATGTACGGCAATCAATACTTAGTTGCAGCTCCTTTTGCCTGAATTGCTGCAGCAATACGGCGTGACATGGAGTCCAGCAGTCTGTTGCACTCCTCAGGTGTTATGAGAGCCCAGCTTGCTTTAATAGTGGCCTTCAGCTCTTCAGCATTGTTGGCTCTGGCATCTCCAATCTTCCGCTTCACAATACCTCATAGCTTTTCTAGGGGGTTAAGGTCAGGTGAGTTTGCAGGCCAATCAAGAACAGGGATACCATGGTCCTTAAACCAGGTACTGGTAGATTTGGCACTGTGTGCAGGTGCCAAGTCATGTTGGAAAATGAAATCTTCACCTCCATAAAATTGGTCCGCGGCAGGCAGCATAAAGTGTTCTAAAACTTCCTGGTAGACTGCTGCATTGACCCTAGACCTCAAGAAACACAGTGGACCAACACCAGCAGATGACATGGCACCCCAGACCATTACCCATTGGGACCTTGATTTCCAAAGGGGATACAAAATTTACTTTCATCTGAAAACATAACTTTGGACCACTCAGCAACAGTCCAGTCCTTTTTGTCTTGAGCCCAGGCGAGACGTTTCTGACGTTCTCTTATTCAAGAGTGGCTACACAAGGAATGTGACAGCTGAAGCTCATATCTTGCATACGTCGGTGCGTGGTGGTTCTTGAAGCACTGACTCCAGCTGCAGTCCACTCTTTGTGGATCTCCCCACATTTTTTAATCGGTTTTGTTTGACAATCCTCTCCAGGGCGCGGTTATCCCTCTTGCTTGTACACTTTTTTTCTACCACATCTTTGTCTTCCCTTCGCCTCTCTATTAATGTGCTTGGACACAGAGCTCTGGGAACATCCAACCTCTTTGGCAATGACCTTTTGTGTCTTGCCCTCCTTCTTTAAAGTATCAATGGTCATCTTTTGGACAGTTGTCAAGTCAGCAGTCTTCCCCATGATTGTGTGTCATACAGAATCAAAACGAGAGACCATTTAAAGGCTTTTCCAGGTGTTTTGAGTTAGTTAGCTAATTAGAGTGTGGCACCAGGTGTCTTCAATATCTGACCTTTTCACCATATTCTCATTTTCTCAGATGTTGAATTTAGGGTTTTCATTGGTTGTCAGCTATAATCATTTCCTTTTTGGCAAAAAACACTTGAAATGTATCAGTCTGTTTGGAATGAATGTATACATTCTACAAGTTTGACTTTCTATATGGAATTAATGAAATAAGTCAACTTTTTCATGATATTCTAATAATATGACCAGCATCTGTAGATTCATTTGATGCCTCAATCATGACTAATACATTATTCATCATCAGATCGAGGGTTCAAATGTCTGTGGGACGTGTGAATGTTTTCTCTGTGCATGTCTCCTCCCACAAATCACCCAAAAACATGCATGTTAGTTTAACTCAGTGCTTCTCAAATATTTCCCTGGTATTTTCTGCAGTTGACTATTTAAGGTAAATGCAGTGGAATTCATTGTTCAAGTTAAAACAATATCCTCCTTGCTCTGTCACGTCAGCTATTTTTACATGGAGTAGTGAAGGATTCCAAACAAACAAAGATGCCTGATGCAATAAATCACAAAATGCCAAATACCTGTGCTTATGTTTTGGGCACATGAGAATATTGCGTCATAACTATTTGCTAAATGCAGCTGGAAAAAAAGAAGGTAAAAATTATATGTAAATGTTATGTACACCAAAGGTAACTGTCAGAATAATTGTATCTAAGTTATAACAAAACATTATGTTTCAATTACTTCCCTGCGAGCAGACAAAAGCTGTCTTTTAACTTCCCAATCAAAAAGCTTGTAAAACTCCACTGTGTAGGATGGGAAGCGACATGTAGGATGTATTGTAATCCACAGGAAGGGTTTGTCTTGACCCGAGATCTACAAAGCGGAGAGGAAACAGGACCTGACCCCCTTCTAAGCACCTTTTCTTTGAACTGTTTTGTAACCAAAGGTGACGGCTGTTTACAACCCCCCTTCCTTTAGAAACAGCTGTGGCCATGTAATCAGGGAAAGTCCATATAAAAGAGGTGTGCAACCAGTTTATCAGAGCGCTGGATGACACTGTACAAGGGTTCAGGTCTACGTGTTTCTCCTCATTGAGCCAAATTGAATCCTGACTCTGTTTAATTATTTGCTTCTTGTCTGTTTAATGGATGTCATCAGTGTTTGAACCTGACAGTAACGGTACACACCATGTTTGTATTTCTCTGCAGAGCTGGTGGGATCTTTGGATGCCCAGAAGATCGCCACGGTGTCGAGCGGCCGGGCCCATTCCGTGGCGATTAACGAGCAGGGCCAAGTGTTCACGTGGGGGGCCGGTGAAGGGGGTCAGCTCGGCCTGGGGACCACAGAGGCAGCTGTTCGAATCCCGAGGTAACAGTGGGCTTGGCACTTTTTCTATAGTCTGTTAGATATTTTAATTTAATTGTAATTATGAGGATTTTCTTTTTAAATTATATGTAATATCCACCATCCATTTTTTACTGCTTGTTTGTAAGAAATATTAAAGGGATTATTAATGCATTTTTAGTGGTCTTCAAAACAATATGAAACAACATAATTACATTTATGATTTATTGTACAGTACAACCATTCTGATTATATTCAAAATAGATTCATAAAATACAATAAATGTATAGGACATTGTGTAGAAATATAAAAATAACTAACAAAATACACATTTTTATGTAAATTGTAGCAATTTGAGTATATATATATATATATATATATATTAGGGGTGTGGGAAAAAAAACGATTCGAATAAAAATCGCGATTCTCAAATTGTGCGATTCAGAATCGATTCTCATTTAAAAAAAAAAAATATTTTTTTAATTAATTTTTTTTATTAATCTAACAACAATACACAGCAATACCAACAATGCAATCCAATTCCAAACCAAAGCTGACCCAGCAACACCCAGAACTGCAATAAACAGAGCAATTGAGAGGAGACACAAACACGACACAGAACAAACCAAAAGTAGTGAAACAAAAATGAATATTATCAACAACAGTATCAATATTAGTTATAATTTTTAGCATAGCAGTGATTAAAAATCCCTCATTGACATTATCAATAGACATTTATAAAAAAAAGAACAATAGTGTCACAGTGGCTTACACTTGCATGGCATCTCATAAGCTTGACAACACACTGTGTCCAATGTTTTCACAAAGATAAAATAAGTCATATTTTTGGTTCCTTTAATAGTTAAAACTAATTTACATTATTGCAATCAGTTGATAAAACATTGTCCTTTACAATTATAAAATCTTTTTACAAAAAATCTACTACTCTGCTAGCATGTCAGCAGACTGGGGTAGATCCTGCTGAAATCCTATGTATTGAATGAATACACAATCATTTTGAATCGGAAAAATATCGTTTTTGAATCGAGAATCGCGATGAATCGAAAAAAATCGATTTATAATCAAATCACGACCCCAAGAATCGATATTGAATCGAATCGTGGGGCAGCCCTAACATATATATATATATATATATATATATATATATATATATATATATATATATATATATATATATATATATATATATATATATATATATCCTGTTGTCATAATATTTGTATATTATTTTATAACATGTTCTGGTTTATAGCCCTCAATTACAGAAGGTTTAGCAGGCTGAATGTTACACTTCATTAATAAATAGAGAAGGTTAAGACATTGTCACACAATTAATTTGTACAACATGTAATATATGGGACGGCGTGGCGCAGTGGAAGAGTGGCAGTGCGCAACCCGAGGGTCCCTGGTTCAATCCCCACCTAGTACCAACCTCGTCACGTCCGTTGTGTCCTGAGCAAGACACTTCACCCTTGCTCCTGATGGGTGCTGGTTGGCGCTTTGCATGGCAGCTCCCTCCATCAGTGTGTGAATGTGTGTGTGAATGGGTAAATGTGGAAGTAGTGTCAAAGCGCTTTGAGTACCTTGAAGGTAGAAAAGCGCTATACAAGTACAACCCATTTACCATTTATATATATATATATATATATATATATATATATAAATGGTAAATGGGTTGTACTTGTATAGCGCTTTTCTACTTTCAAGGTACTCAAAGCGCTTTGACACTACTTCCACATTTATATATATATATATATATATATATATATATATATATACATATATATATATACATACATACATACATATATATATATATATATATATATATATATATATATATATATATATATATATATATATATATACATATATACATACACACACATGTATATATATTATATACACATATACATACACACACACACACACACACACACAGATATATATATATATATTTTTATACAATATTGTAAATGTTACCATAAATGTACATTTTAAACTTGTACATTTTATCTTCATCTGTCATCCTTACTTTTTTTTTTTTTTTCATACATTTACATAGCACTGTTGATGTACTAATTGATTCATCAGAAACATCCTCTTTTGCTAAAAACTTACTTCTTTTTAGCTATTTTAGGTCATAGATTATAGTAGTGTTATTTTTCAGTTTCAAGCCTTGGACATCCCTGTTGTGTTTCGCCATTACAAAGACATGCATTCATGTGTATTTTTTGTCCTAGGATGGTGAAAAGGTTGTGCGACCACAGCATTGCCCAAGTCATGTGTGGTAACCAACACTGCATTGCACTTTCTCGAGGTATATCACTAACACGCCCCAACATCCACACGTGTCGTGTTCTTACAGTGCGCTGTTCCCTCCATAGATGGTCAGCTGTTCACCTGGGGCCAGAACACCAACGGTCAACTGGGTCTGGGCAAAGGCGAGTCCAGTAAGCTTTTCCCGCAGCCCTTGAAGTCTCTGGCGGGGATTCCGTTAGCGCAGGTCACCGCCGGAGGGGACCACAGCTTCGCGCTCTCCTTGTCCGGAGCCGTGTTCGGCTGGGGGAAGAACAGAGCTGGTCAACTGGGTCTCAATGATAAACAAGGTAAACTTGCACTGGCCTTAGGTCGGTTGGACACATTCTTATTTGTGTTTATTTCCATTTTTCACCATTTGTTTCAAATGAGAATTTGAAAAACTTCCTTTTCTTAGACCGAGCTGTTCCGTGCCACATCAAGTTTCTGAGGTCTCAAAAAGTGGTTTACATCAGTTGTGGCGAAGAGCACACAGCAGCCCTCACCAAGGTGACTTTGTTGTTTAAATGTCAGTAAAACACATGAACCAATTGTGTTTAGAGCCAGAAAAAAACTCATTTGATTCGACTTGTCTGAAAATAGTCATGTCAACAGGAGCATAATTTTTTATTTTTGATTTAAAAACAAAGGTTTGAATTTACAAAAAAAAAGTTAAAGTTTTAGGTTAATAAAGATTATTTATTTTATTTTTTTTTTAGAAAAAGAGTTAAAAACAAAGTCTTACGTTTCTGACAAATCGATAGAAAAATATATTTTTCTGATTGGCAATATTTGAACATATTTAGTTTCAAAATGATGCATTTTCTTTAAAACATGTCCAAAAAGGAGTGGGAAGACACAACGTTCATTTATTCCTACCCCTTTTCCACTTCATATCAATTACTTGTACGGTGGCAGAGGGGTTAGTGCGTCTGCCTCACAATACGAAGGTCCTGCAGTCCTGGGTTCAAATCCAGGCTCGGGATCTTTCTGTGTGGAGTTTGCATGTTCTCCCCGTGAATGCGTGGGTTCCCTCCGGGTACTCCGGCTTCCTCCCACTTCCAAAGACATGCACCTGGCGATAGGTTGATTGGCAACACTAAATTGGCCCTAGTGTGTGAATGTGAGTGTGAATGTTGTCTGTCTATCTGTGTTGGCCCTGCGATGAGGTGGCGACTTGTCCAGGGTGTACCCCGCCTTCCGCCCGATTGTAGCTGAGATAGGCGCCAGCGCCCCCCGCGACCCCAAAAGGGAATAAGCGGTAGAAAATGGATGGATGGATGGATGTTCACTCCCTGTACGGACACATTTTTAACATATTTTTTATTTCACAAAATAAAGTTGTGATGTTATTTAAAAAAAACTTGAATATTTTGAGAATGCATTTGTATTTTTGGAGATTAAAAATCCTAATTAGCCTAAGCGTTTTTATTTCTTATTGATTCAGTTTAAATTAGTTGTGTATAAATGTCAGTAAAAAAACATGAACCAATTGTTTGAAACGGAAAAAAAAGTTAAAAATGTAACTTGTCTGAAAATAGTCATGTCAACTGGAGCATAACTTTTCAATTTTTGATTTAAAACCAAAGGTTTAACTTTGACATAAAAGTTTGAATTTTTTATTGTAAAGATTTTATTTTTTTGAGAAAAAAAGTTGAAAACAAAGTCTGATGTTTCTGACAAATGGATAGAAACATTTTTTCTTCAGATTGGCATTATTTGAACATATTTACAGTTTCAAAATGATGTGTTTTCTTTTAAACATGTCCAAAAAGGAGTGGGAGGAAGCAATGCTTATTTATTCCTACCCCTTTTCCACTTCATATACATATGTTCACATTTCTAGCATATTTATTTTACAAAATTGTATTTATTTAATTTTATTTAAAAAAAAACAGAATATTTTGAGAATGCAGTTATATTTTTTGAGATTAAAAATCCAAATTAGCCTAGGCTGTTTTTATTTTATTGATTCAGTTTAAATGACTTGTTTAAATGTCAGTAAAACACATGAACCAATTGTGTTTATAGCGGAAATTTTTTTTCAATTTAATTTGACTTGTCTGAAAATAGTCATGTCAACAGGAGCATAACTTTAAAATTTTTGATTTAAAACCAAAGGGTTAACTTTACAATAAAAAAGTTAAACTTTTATGTCAATAAAGATAATTGTATTTATTTTTTTGAGAAAAAGTTGAAAACAAAGTCTTCCGTTTCTGACAAATGGATTGAAAAATAATTTTTTCAGACTGGCATTATTTGAACATATTTACAGTTTCAAAATGATGAGTTTTCTTTTAAATATGTCCAAAAAGGAATGGAAAGAAGCAACGCTTTTATTTCTACCCCTTTTCCACTTCATATACATATGTTCACATTTCTAGCATATTTTTTATATAACAAAATTTTGTTTAATTTTATTAAAAAAAACAGAATATTTTGAGAATGCAGTTTTTTGTTTTTTTTTATTAAAAATCCAAATAAGCCAAGCTGTTTTTATTTCATATCGATTCCAGTTGAAATGACTTGTGTTTAAATGTCAGTAAAACACATGAACCAATATTCTTTTTGTCAGGATGGCGGCTTGTTTACATTTGGTGAAGGTTCGAGTGGTCAGCTGGGTCACGGCTCCAACAACAATGAATCTTTACCCCGACGGGTGCTGGAGCTGATGGGCACGGAGGTATCCCAGATCACCTGTGGCAGGTAACCACACAAGGCATTGGGGATCGGATCACGTCAGATCTGTGGTTGAGTCCTGCATGAAACGCTTCGTCCTTCCCAGTCACCACACGCTGGCATTCGTGCCCTCCTCTGGTTTGGTGTATGCATTCGGTTGTAACCGCCATGGTCAGCTGGGCACAGGAACTCAGGATAACGCCCAAAGCCCATTTCCTGTCTTGACTGGCTTCCTGACCAGGAACGGACACAAATCAGGTAAGAATAAAGACGCGCGACACCTCGTACTTTACGCAACTCAAAGCTTGTTTGAGCATCACGCTCGGAAAGAATGTTCTCCATCTGTCTTCTCTATGTGCAGTAACCAACATTTTCTGTGGAGGAGAACACAGTTTCCTATTGTACTCTAATCAGGTATGTGATTACATTTTGTTACATGGTCGTGGGAAAGACAATAGGACGCTTATACAAAGAGGTAATAGTGACTCAAAAATGATCAATAAATCAAATAAAAGTAAATAGGAAATGAAACTAAAATAACAAAGATAGGATGCACATTGTATGACGTAAATATAAATGCAGGATCTAGAGCAGGGGTCACCAACCTTTTTGAAACCAAGAGCCATTCTTGGGTACTGATTAATGCGAAGGGCTACCAGTTTGATACACACTTAAATAAATGGTATTTCTGTCTGTCATTCCGTCGTCCATTTTTCTTCCTTTTACGGAAGGTTTTTTGTAGAGAATAAATGATGAAAAAAAACAATTGAAAGGTTTAAAAGAGAAAACACGAAAAAAATTAAAATTACATTTTAAAACAGTTTATCTTCAATTTCGACTCTTTAAAAAAATCAAAATTCTACCGAAAAAAAGAAGAACTAGCTAATTTGAATCTTTTTGGGGAAAAAAAAAAGAAACATTTATGGAACATCATTAGTCATTTTTCATGATTTGGATGACATGTTTTAAATAGGTTAAAATTCCAATCTGCACTTTGTTAGAATATATAACAAATTGGACCAAGCTACATTTATAACAAAGACAAATCATTATTTCTTCTAGATTTTCCAGAACAAACATTTTAAAAGAAATTCAAAAGACTTTGAAATAAGATTTAAATTTGATTCCACAGATTTTCTAGATTTGCCAGACTATTTTTTTGAATTTCAATAAGTTTGAAGAAATATTTCACAAATATTCTTCGTCGAAAAAACAGAAGCTAAAATGAAGAATTAAATTAAGATGTATTTATTATTCTTTACAATAAAAAAAAAAAAATACTTGAATATTGATTTAAATTGTCGGGAAAGAAGAGGAAGGAATAAAAAGGTATATGTGTTTAAAAATCCTAAAATCATTTTTAAGGTTGTATTTTGTTCTCTAAAATTGTCTTTCTGAAAGTTATAAGAAGCAAAGTAAAAAGATAAATGAATTTATTTAAACAAGTGAAGACCAAGTCTTTAAAATATGTTCTTGGATTTTCAAATTCTATTTAAGTTTTGTCTCTCTTAGAATTAAAAATGTTGAGCAAAGCGAGACCAGCTTGCTAGTAAATAAATACAATTCAAAAAATCGAGGCAGCTCACTGGTAAGTGCTGCTATTTGAGCTATTTTTAGAACAGGCCAGCGGGCGACTCATCTGGTCCTTACGGGCGACCTGGTGCCCGCGGGCACTGCGTTGGTGACCCCTGATCTAGATTAAGCAAAAAATATAATTATAATAATTAAATATTGCATGATATTATTGAAAATGACAAACCGAGCATAGCTGCTGTTGAAATGAATTATGGCCTTGAGCATTTGACATTTAAAGTCAGGATAACAATTAGAAAAAATATTAGAACTGAAGGCAAATCTTGCAAATACTTTTGGAATACTCGCCTTGATATATCCATCCATCCATCCGTCCGTCCAACCATCTTTCGCTTATCCGAGGTCGGGTCGCGGGGGCAGCAGCCTAAGCAGGGAAGCCCAGACTTTCCTCTCCCCAGCCACTTCGTCTAGCTCTTCCCGGGGGATCCCGAGGCGTTCCCAGGCCAGCCGGGAGACATAGTCTTCCCAACGTGTCCTGGGTCTTCCCCGTGGCCTCCTACCGGTCAGACGTGCCCTAAACACCTCTCTAGGGAGACGTTCGGGTGGCATCCTGACCAGATGCCCGAACCACCTCATGTGGCTCCTCTCCATGTGGAGGAGCAGCGGCTTTACTTTGAGTTCCTCCCGGATGGCAGAGCTTCTCACCCTATCTCTAAGGGAGAGACCTGAAACTCATTTCGGCCGCTTGTACCCGTGATCTTGTCCTTTCGGTCATGACCCAAAGCTCATGACCATAGGTGAGGATGGGAACGTAGATCGGTGGGAAAATTGAGAGCTTTGCCTTCCGGCTCAGCTCCTTTTCACCACAACGGATCGATACAGCGTCCGCATTACTGAAGACGCCGCACCGATCCGCCTGTCGATCTCACGATCCACTCTTCCCCCACTCGTGAACAAGACTCCTAGGTACTTGAACTCCTCCACTTGGGGCAGGGTCTCCTCCCCAACCCGGAGATGGCATTCCGCCCTTTCCCGGGCGAGAACCATGGACTCAGCTTGATGTATTCGAAGCAGATTGTGATGAAAAAGTACTGGTATTACGGCCCCCAAAAAACATTAAAGTTAAGGGGAAAAGTTGTAATTTCACAAGGTAAAAGTCTTTATTTTTATTAGATTTTATTTTTGTATTGTTCTTATTTATTTACAGAAATAATTTTGTCTGTCTCTATTGTTTTGTGAATGTGAGTGTGAATGTTGTCTGTCTATCTGTGTTGGCCCTGCGATGAGGTGGCGACTTGTCCAGGGTGTACCCCACCTTACGCCCGATTGTAGCTGAAATAGGCGCCAGCGCCCCCGCGACCCCGAAAGGGAATAAGCGGTAGAAAATGGATGGATGGATTACTGTTTCTCTTGTTCATACCACAGTCCATTCTGCAATTCTACATTTTACAATTTCCCTTGTGGATCATTAGTTTGTCAGAGTCTAAGTCTAAAAAGGTCATCTATAGGAGCACACTGTTTATGTACAGGGACACACAGTTAAAATATACATCATAATCTATACAAAATACAGTACAATACCTTTCAAAATAGATAGATAGTACTTTATTGATTCCTTCAGGAGAGTTCCTTCAGGAAAATATACCCACCAAATACCCATTTACAATTTCATACCAACCTTCCAACAGGTTGACATTAATAAATAAAAAAGGTAATCTTTAAATCCACCAAATCAGTCTCAATATCCTATTATTCAAATTTGATTACAAGGTTGCATCCTGAGAGGTCAAGACCAAAATTATGCGACAAATGTGAATTCTTCAACCATAAGGGGTGTGCGAAATATACCAGGCATAACGTGGGAATACATTTGACTTAAAATGCTAATTAGAAATGTTAAAAGAATGTTAGTTTATTTAAAAAAAAAAAATCACAATCTCATTCCAGATTATCAGGTCTCTACCGGCTATACTAAAGGTTATACACTTTAGATGACGATTTTTCCCTCCTAATAAAGTATAAATAAAAAAATCTAAATATTGCAAGTGACTAACATTTTATGTAAAAAAAAGATGAGAAGAATGCAATATATAAAAAAAACTCTAACATGAGGAAATTAAAATTTTTTCCAAAGTTTTATTGCGATATTAAATCAACACACGTTTATTTATTGAGCACAATTATTACGCAAAAGTGCTTTACAGATGCTTTAGATCAGTGGTCCCCAACCACTGGGCCGCGCCTCGATTGGTACTGGGCCGTGGAAGAATTTTTTATAACCTTTTTTTTCTTATCTTTTTTTTAATTTGTTTTTGTATTTTTCATTAAATCAACATAAAAAACACAAGATACACTTACAATTAGTGCACCAACCCAAAGAACCTCCCTTTTTCATGACAAAAACCTCCCTTTTTCATCCATCCATTTGCTACCGCTTATTCCCTTTTGGGATTGCGGGGGGCGCTGGCGCCTATCTCAGCTACAATCGGGCGGAAGGCGGGGTACACCCTGGACAAGTCTCCACCTCATCGCAGGGCCAACACAGATAGACAGACAACATTCACACTCACACACTAGGGCCAATTTAGTGTTGCCAATCAACCTATCCCCAGGTGCATGTCTTTGGAAGTGGGAGGGGCCTATCCCCAGGTGCATGTCTTTGGAGGTGGGAGGGGCCTATCCCCAGGTGCATGTCTTTGGAGGTGGGACGGGCCTATCCCCAGGTGCATGTCTTTGGAGGTGGGAGGGGCCTATCCCCAGGTGCATGTCTTATGAGGTGGGAGGGGCCTATCCCCAGGTGCATGTCTTTGGAGGTGGGACGGGCCTATCCCCAGGTACATGTCTTTGGAGGTGGGAGGGACCTATCCCCAGGTGCATGTCTTTGGAGGTGGGAGGGGCCTATCCCCAGGTGCATGTCTTTGGAGGTGGGAGGGGCCTATCCCCAGGTGCATGTCTTTGGAGGTGGGAGGGGCCTATCCCCAGGTGCATGTCTTTGGAGGTGGGAGGGTCCTATCCCCAGGTGCATGTCTTTGGAGGTGGGAGGGTCCTATCCCCAGGTGCATGTCTTTGGAGGTGGGAGGGGCCTATCCCCAGGTGCATGTCTTTGGAGGTGGGACGGGCCTATCCCCAGGTGCATGTCTTTGGAGGTGGGAGGGAGCCGGAGTACCTGGAGGGAACCCACGCAGTCACGGGGAGAACATGCAAACTCCACACAGAAAGATCCCGAGCCTGGATTTGAACCCAGGACTGCAGGACCTTCATATTGTGAGGCAGACGCACTAACCCCTCTGCCACCGTGAAGCCCCTATCTCAGCTACAATCGGGCGGAAGGCGGGGTACACCCTGGACAAGTCGCCACCTCATCGCAGGGCCAACACAGATAGACAGACAACATTCACACTCACATTCTCACCCTTTTTCATGACAAAGAAAAAAAAAAAATCAAATGAAAAATTTAGCCCGCCGGGCCGCGGGAAAAATTATCAAGCGTTGACCGGTCCGCAACTACAAAAAGGTTGGGGGCCACTGCTTTAGATTACAAGAAGCTGAATAGAATCATGAATAACAATTCATTCACAATAAAAAAAAAATCATGAATTCATTTAAGTAAAATCCAAGATTGTAGAAAATGATACTTTTACTTATATATTAAAAACAAATCATGAATTAATTCAAATAAAATCCAAGATTGTAGAAAAAATACTTTCAGTTATATGTAGAGTTAACAAATGTTTTCAGCCTGACTTTAAACAAAGAGGCCTGCCTCTCATAACCTATTTCATGAGATTAAAGCCATAGTATTACAACATTAAAGTTTGTTGGTGAAAAAAAAGTCAGCAATTATGAGAATTAATTTTTAGTAATATTAATAGAAAACATTTTTTGGGGGGGGGGAATTATGAAATACCAAAATTCTACACATTGTTTTTTTTTAATGAGAACAAGGTGATATTACAAGAATAAAGTTGTAATTAATCAAGAAAAAAATAGTTTAAGTTTTACTTTAAAATGTATTCTCTTGGTTCTCAATTTTTTTGCGTTTTGGACTTTTGTAATATTTAGTTTTCTTCTCCTATATCATGACTTTTTCCTCATAGTTTTACCATTTTTTTTCTGCGGATCCCTGATTATTTCTGCACCTCTAAACATCTAACAATTGAATAACAATAATTGCTTTGAAAAGCATGAATGTGTACTGTACATGTAATCTGTCATTATAGGCAATGTTACATCTTCTGATTGGCTGAAACGTCAAATGTATTCTCGCATTCCACCACTGGGGGGCGCTACAAGCGAGCAAAAGTTTTTGTTCAATGCAACGTTCTATTTATACCAGGGGTCACCAACGCAGTGCCCGCGGGCACCAGGTAGCCCGTAAGGACCAGATGAGTCGCCCGCTGGCCTGTTCTAAAAATAGCTCAAATAGCAGCACTTACCAGTGAGCTGCCTCTATTTTTTTTCTTTATTTCATTTATTTACTGGCAAGCTGGTCTCGCTTTGCTCGACATTTTTAATTCTAAAAGAGACAAAACTCAAATAGAATTTGAAAATCCAAGAAAATATTTTAAAGACTTGGTCTGCACTTGTTTAAATAAATTCATTTATTTTTTTACTTTGCTTCTTATAACTTTCAGAAAGACAATTTTAGAGAAAAAATACAACCTAAAAATGATTTTAGGATTTTTAAACACATATACCTTTTTACCTTTTAAATTCCTTCCTCTTCTTTTCTGACAATTTAAATCAATGTTCATGTAATTTATTTTTTTTATTGTAAAGAATAATAAATATATTTTGATTCAATTCTTCATTTTAGCTTCTGTTTTTTTGACGAAGAATATTTGTGAAATATTTCTTCAATCTTATGATTAAAATTCAAAAAAATTATTCTGGCAAATCTAGAAAATCTCTAAAATCAAATTTAATTCTTATTTCAAAGTCTTTTGAATTTCTTTTAAAATTTTTGTTCTCGAAAATGTAGAAGAAATAATGATTCGTCTTTGTTAGAAATATAGCTTGGTCCAATTTGTTATATATTCTAACAAAGTGCAGATTGGATTTTAACCTATTTAAAACATGTCATCCATCCATCCATCCATCCATCCATTTTCTACCGCTTATTCCCTTTTGGGGTTACGGGGGGCGCTGGCGCCTATCTCAGCTACAATCGGGCGGAAGGCGGGGTACACCCTGGACAAGTCGCCACCTCAAATACTAAAATTAATCTTAATCAGGAAAAATTACTAATGATGTTCCATATATTCTTTTTTTAATTTTTTCAAGAAGATTCGAATTAGCTAGTTTTTCTCTTCATTTTTTTCGGTTGAATTTTGAATTTTAAAGAGTCGAAATTGAAGATTAACTATGTTTGAAAATGTAATTTTAATTTTTTGTGTATTTTTTCCTCTTTTAAATCATTACATTAAGTGTTGTTATTATCATTTATTCTCTCCAAAAAACCTTCCGTAAAAGGAAAAAAAATGTACGACGGAATGACGGACAGAAATACAATTTTTTATATATATATATATATATATATATATATATATATATATATATATATATATATAAATATATATATATATATATATATTTATTTATTAGAAGTAAATTGAGCAAATTGGCTATTTCTGGCAATTTATTTAAGTGTGTATCAAACTGGTAGCTCTTTACATTAATCAGTACCCAAGAAGTAGCTCTTGCTTTCAAAAAGGTTGGTGACCTCTGATTTATACTGTAGACTCAATCATGTCTTATGCAATTTTGCAGCTAACTGCCAACAACGGGCTTTTGTGAAGACAAGACAAATTGTGCTCTTACAGCAAAAGTATCAACATAGACTGGAAGACACACACACACACACACACACACACACACACGGGAGGAAGTACCAGAGCCAATAGTAGCCATGAATGTGGTCTCTCTTCCTCCCCCCAGAGTTCTGTGGCCCCGGAGGATTTTCGAGTGACGAATGTCAACAAAAGCCTCACCCGCATCACGCATGAAAGACTAAATTCCTGGAGGGTAAAACTCATGTCCAACGCAGATTCAGGCGCCAGAAAGTAAGCGTAAACACACCAGGGTTCCTTTTAACCGAACCAAACTTGACAAGTTTTGTGTTGTGTTTTTGTCCATATAGCGACATCATCATTCAACTGTCCTCCACTGCTTGTTGGAATGGCAGCTTCTTGGACCAAAGGTACTTCGGTTCCATACAAATTGGTCTAATCGTTTTAAAGATTTGATATAGGTACTATTATAACATATGCATTAACATGTATAGTCTCTTTTTACATCAAGTTGTAGCTGAACGCTAAAATATACAATGAAGTAGGGCGGGGCGATATGTCTTTTTTATATGTGGATATTTTTTAGGCCATATTGCGATACACAATCTATATCTCAATATTTTGCCTTAGCCTTGAATGAACACATGATGCATATAATCACAGCAGTATGATGATTCTATGTGTCTACATTAAAACATTCTTCTTCAAACTGCCTTAATAAATGCTAAAACTTTCATGCAGAGAGGGAAATCACAACTAAGTCAATTTAGCAAAACTATATTTATTAAACAGTTATTAAGCAGTGGCACAAACATTCATGTCATTTCCACAACAGAAAGTGCAAGATTGTCAGAGACATTTTAAAAGAAGCTATTAGTGCACTTTTGTGCATGATGTCACACAAGATATTTCATTAACTGTTGTAGTGGCATAAAACACTGAAAGTGATTGTTCCTATAACCCCTTTGTTTCAAATGTTTGTTCCACTTGGGGCGCGGGCATCTTGTCTGACTCACACCTTTTACACAGCCTTCCTTGTCACGTATTCTTCCTTTTTCCGCTTTCCCTCCACTAATTCAAACTGATCCAGCAGCGATAGTGAAGATTGTTTTATTTACAATAATTAAGGAACAAAATACTCGGGAAACAAAATAAATGGTAGCTTATATAAAGCCGAGGTCTACAGACAGGTGAGGTCAAAGACGGTATGCTGGTGCCCGACTGCCAATCACGCGCCCAGCGCGCTCCTGACCCTTATAGGCCTGCGTGGGAACTTTACACCACCTGCAAAGGGTGCACACTGACATACACGCATGAATCACTCAAAAACAATAAAATAAACATAAATTCAAGTATGGCCCTCTATTTGGCTCCAACAACTGTCAATAAAAAATGAGCTGCATAATAGGAAATCAAATAGTGTATGTCCTTCGCTATGTGGTAGGTTCCTGCGGACGTTATCTCCTTTTGTTGTAGACTAGTTTTTTCATACTGTGTTGATCTGGAAATGTTTGCCTCTGCATTTTGATGGTGTGGGCGTGTGGCACCAAATGGAGATGTTGACATGCGGAGTAATCACTCTTCATTCTCGAGCAGGTGACTTTTCAAATGATGCTACATATTAGCAGTAATGCTACTTTTTGTAGCAGCACTTTTGCCCCACACTTGACAAATTACGGTTGTTTGTTCGACATATTCCCACTTGAAGCCACACCACCGCCAGACGATGGAACCCCTGCTGTTTTTCTTAGGAATTAATTCTTTCTTCATTTGTTACCAGATTCGCACCTTTTTTCTCTCGTATTACCACTCGCACGGCTCCGCTAGCATCACAGCTAACGTTCCCCATGCTGATACCTCTCTGCTCTGCGAGGGCGTATACGTATGTGACGTATGACGTAACAGTATGTGACGTGTGTAAAAAGGTGCGCTTGTTTATGTCTCTGAAGTAGAGACAACAAAGTGAGAAAAGTGTAATGCCAGCAGCTAAAAGCAACTGCATGAGAACGTATATCCGAATATCACAATAGTCATTTTCTATATCGCATAGAAACAAACCCGCTATATATCGAGGATAAAGCCATTGTTTACAAATTTGGTAAATAAATAACCCAAAAATTTATATTTTGTTGTTTTCTTACTGTACCGAAAATGAACCGAACTGTGACCTCTAAACCGAGGTACGTACCGAACCGAAATTTTTGTGTACCATTACACCCCTAGTATAAAATAATGTGGGTGTTCCTCAGGTCAGTGTCCCCGGCACCCTAGCTTTCCATTAAATGGTGTGAGGCTTTGCTCATATGAGTGTTTATGAGCTCCGAGAAGCAGCACAACTACCTAACTGTCAACTTTGCCGCCGGCCTGAATGTCACTTGACTTCTCGGAATAGAATCCAAACAGTGGTGACCTTTAAAAATCGGGCTGAGCTCCCTAATCCCTGGAATATTAAAATGCACGGTAGAGATTGACAGATATGACCGATACCTATTATTACGAGTCAAGGAGGCCGTTAACCCATTTTTGGAGCTGATATTCATTTGCATTATTTAAAGGGGAACATTATCACCAAACCTATGCAAGCGTCAATATATACCTTGATGTTGCAGAAAAAAGACCATGTATTTTTTTAACCGATTTCCGAACTCTAAATGGGTGAATTTTTGGCAAATTAAACGCCTTTCTGTTTATCTGTCTTTTAGCGATGACGTCAGAACGTGACGTCACCGAGGTAACACACCCGCCATTTTCATTTTCACATTACAAACACCGGGTCTCAGCTCTGTTATTTTCCGTTTATTCGACTATTTTTTGGAACCTTGGAGACATCATGCCTCGTCGGTGTGTTGTCGGAGGGTGTAACAACACTAACAGGGAGGGATTCAAGTTGCACCACTGGCAAGAAATCTGCCGCCAGACCCTCATTGAATGTACCAGTGTGTCTCCACATTTTACCAGCGATGCTAAGGCAGACATGGCACAGAGATGTATGGATAACCTGCAGGTGCATTTGCAACGATTAAGTCAACGAAATCACAAAGGTGAGTTTTGTTGATGACTTATGTGCTAATCAGACATATTTGGTCGCAGCATGACTGCCAGCTAATCGATGCTAACATGCTATGCTAATCGATGCTAACATGCTATTCACGCTAGCTGTATGTACATTTGAAACTAGATACCCACATTTAATGCGAAACAAACACCGATCCACGGATTTAAGTTGCTCCAGTGTCTCAAGATGCGAAAGTCCTGATCGTTTGGTCCGCACATTTTACCGGCGATGCTAATAAGGCAGCCATGCTATGGGCCACTTCATTAGGTACACCCATGCTATGGCCGAATAGCGTCAATAGCTATTCGCTCAATAGCTTCAATTTCTTCTTCAATTTTGTTTTCGCTATCTGCCTCCATACTCCGACCATCTGTTTCAATACATGCGTAATCTTTTGAATCGCTTAAACCGCTGAAATCCGAGTCTGAATCCGAGCTAATGTCGCTATATCTTGCTGTGCTAACCGCCATGTTGTTTGTATTGGCAGCCCTGTATGACGTCACAGGGAAATGGACAGTCGAGTCGCAAATAGGGAAAATCAAGAACTTTAAAGCTTTTTTTAGGGATATTCGGGTAGGTGTAAAATTTTGAAAAAAACTTCGAAAAATAAAACAAGCCACTGGGAACTGATTTTTATTGTTTTTAACCCTTTTGAAATTGTGATAATGTTCCCCTTTAAACATGAATATTCTGTGTTGGCCCTGCGATGAGCTGGCGACTTGTCCAGGGCTTATCCAGCCTTCTGCCCGAATGTATCAGAGTTATTTGTTGTTGATGAACCCCAATATGCAGAGACGGAGGCAGGCATAGAATATGAAAACATTATTTAATTAAAACTAAACAATAACAAACAAAAAGAACGCACGTGGGCGGAATAACAAACTAAGGGAGCTACTACTGTAAGCTAGAAAACAAAAAGGAACTTTAGCATGGCAGCTAGTGGATAGCAAACAGAAAAACTGGAAATAACTAATGGCTAACAAGAACAGCTTCACCGCTACGACAACCAGGACAAAATGTAGAATGACAGGTAATAGCTGAAACAAAACGACATGACAGGTAGCACGACAAGAGTGACATGTGGCAACGACAATACAATGATCCAGCAACTGACACAAGACAAAGCAGGTACAAATAGGATCAGGCTGATTGGCAACAGGTGTGGCCAGGTGCCAATTAGCCGCAGCTGAGGAGGAACACAGGACTCAGAGAACAAGACAGTAAGCTGACAAAATAAGAGCACTAGACAGGAACTAAAGACAGGAGATACTAAACACAGAATTGAATTAACGTGGACCCCGACTTAAACAAGTTGAAAAACTTATTGGGGTGTTACCATTTAGTGGTCAATTGTACGGAATATGTACTGTACTGTGCAATCTACTAATAAAAGTATCAATCAATCAATCAATCAAAAGAGGAAACAGGGGAAAAAACTAAAACAATAGACAAACTGTCAGGGGAAAGCCTGACAGAATGCAGCTGAGATAGGCTCCAGCACCCCCCGCGACCCCAAAAGGGACAAGCGGTAGAAAATGGATGGATGAATATTACAAGCGGGCGAGTGAAATCTGCGTTTTTAAACAATTTTAAAGTGAAAAATTTAAAGTACCAATGATTGTCACACACACTAGTGTGGTGAAATGTGTCCTCTGCATTTGACCCAACTCCTTGTTCATCCCCTGGGAGGTGAGGGGAGCAGTGAGCAGCAGCGGTGGCCGCGCCCAGGAATCATTTTGCATATTTAACCCCTACTTCCAACCCCTTAGGATCAAAAAGTTACTTTGGCATTTTTTTTTCACGAAAAAAATTTGTTGAACGCTCTCGTGAGACGATCAGGGGCGCCAAAACAAGCTCGCTCGCTCACTTGTCGCCTCCGAGCCGCAACGTTGACGGCTTTCTACTTTGCTGTTAATCATGTTTGGATGAATACAATCCGAACACTTGAGTTCAGAACCAATTATAGTTCTGGAGTATTTTTTAGTAGCGAGCAAGAAGGTATATTTTTGATGTAGAGGGGTTAGTGCGTCTGCCTCACAATACGAAGGTCCTGCAGTCCTGGGTTCAAATCCAGGCTCGGGATCTTTCTGTGTGGAGTTTGCATGTTCTCCCCGTGAATGCGTGGGTTCCCTCCGGGTACTCCGGCTTCCTCCCACCTCCAAAGACATGCACCTGGGGATAAGTTGATTGGCAACACTAAATTGGCCCTAGTGTGTAAATGTGAGTGTGAATGTTGTCTGTCTATCTGTGTTGGCCCTGCGATGAGGTGGCGACTTGTCCAGGGTGTACCCCGCCTTCCGCCCGATTGTAGCTGAGATAGGCGCCAGCGCCCCCCGCGACCCCGAAAGGGAATAAGCGGTAGAAAATGGATGGATGGATGGATGTAAACATAGGTCACAACACTGGAAGTATATTACCCCAGGAGGCGGGTCTACAGGATAGAGTTGCCAAATGGGAAATGTTTGTACTTTGCATGCATTTAATATAATTTTACATTACAATAATAATTACGTTTCCTCTTTTGTTTTTTCCCTCAAAAGGGTCTTTACATGCCTGTATATTTATTTTTTCTTCTTTTTAATTATATCTTAGGAAGCGTCAGACCAGTAGTGACAATGTTTTATGTAACGTAGAGATGTCAGATAATGGCTTGTTTGCCGATATTGTCCAACTCTTAATTAGTGAAGTGAAGTGAAGTGAAGTGAAGTGAATTATATTTATATAGCGCTTTTCTCTAGTGACTCAAAGCGCTTTACATAGTGAAACCCAATTTCTAAGTTACATTTAAACCAGTGTGGGTGGCACAGGGAGCAGGTGGGTAAAGTGTCTTGCCCAAGGACACAACGGCAGTGACTAGGATGGCGGAAGCGGGAATCGAACCTGCAACCCTCAAGTTGCTGGCACGGCCACTCTACCAACCGAGCTATACCGATTCCGATATCAACCGATACAGATATATACAGTTGTGGAATTAACACATTATTATGCCTAATTTTGTTGTGATGCCCTGCTGGATGCATTAAACAATGTAAAAAGGTTTTCCAAAATAAATAAACTCAAGCTATGGTAAAAAAATGCCAACATGGCACTGCCATATTTATTATTGAAGTCACAAAGTGCATTATTTTTTTTTAACCTTCCCTTAAAACGGCAGCTTGGAATTTCCTCATGCTCTCGGTGGGGGGGGTCTATATTGTAGTGTCCCGGAAGAGATAGTGCTGCAAGGGGTTCTGGGTATTTGTTCTGTTGTGTTTATGTTGTGTTACGGTGCGGATGTTCTCCCGAAATGTGTTTGTCATTCTTGTTTGGTGTGGGTTCACAGTGTTAAAGTTGTTTATACAGGCCACCCTCAGTGTGACCTGTATGGCTGTTGACCAAGTATGCATTGCATTCACTTGTGTGTGTATGAAAAGCCGTAGATATTATGTGATTGAACCGGCACGCAAAGGCAATTCCTTTAAGGTTTATTGGCGCTCTGTACTTCTCCCTACGTCCGTGTACCACTCCGAACCGCGGCCTTTTAAAAAGTCAAATGTTACTTTTTGGAACCGATACCGGTAATTTGCGATATTACATTTTATAGCATTTATCGGCCGATAGTATCGGCAGTCCGATATTATCGGACATCTCTTGTAGTCAACTGAAATGTTTTTCACTCCACAGGTGTGCTTGAAGCTCATGGAGAGAATGCCAAGAGTGTGCAAAGCCGTAATCAAAGCAAAGGCTGGCTATTTTGAAGAAACTAGAGTATAAAACATGTTTTTTTTAGTTATTTCACCTTTTTTTTGTTAAGTACATAACTCCAAATGAGTTCATTCATAGTTTTGATACCTTCAGTGACAATCTACAACATAAATACCGTATTTCCTTGAATTCCCGCCGGGCGTATAGTATGCGCCTGCCTTGAATTACTGCCGGGTCAAACTCGCTTCGCAAAATAATTAGCGCATGCTTAGTATTACCGCCTGGTCAAACTCGTGACATCACGAGTGACACTTCCCCTGTCATCATTTTCAAAATAGAGGAGGCTGATTTCAATACCGGTAATTTGAAATCGCATAAAGGGAAGAAGATTAAGAGCTATTCAGTAGGATTTAAGGTCCAAATTATTGAATACCAGTATGCTAAACAGAACAGTAAGCAGCTATGTTTTGTTAATATACCTGTGGAGCAGACGGTCCAACGGACAGGCAGGACACGCTGCTGGCGGCGAGGAGTCGGCGAGCGAGCGGAGAAGCGACCTGCACTGAAGTTTTATTGAAAAATAAACAAAGTCAAACTGCTCAAGCCATGTCCTTCCTTGGTGGTCCTGGGAACCCGCAAGACGACGGCTTGAGACTGTCACAATACCGTAGCTGCGTCTGTCAAATATGAGTCATTAAATGACTCCCGCCTCCTGGTGGTAGAGGGCGCTATAGTGATCCTTCTTGCGACTACTCGGCTGCAGAAGAAGTGAAATGAGTGACGGGATATGTGCTGGAGGAGGTAATAAAGGAAGATTTCCATCCAGACAGACTTTTAAACCTGAAGAAAGATAAGGAAGACTTCTATAAACAAGTTATTGATGCTTTTGATCAGATGGAGCTGGCATGGAGTATATTTATAAGTAAAGGTAAGACCATAATAACGTTTTTTTTTTTATTAAATGTGCTTTTCATGATGGTATCCTTACATCACACTCAAATGTTTACTGCATGCCTTTGGTAAGTGCTGGAGTGAGAAGAGGTTTTAAATCAATTAGCGCCTGGGCGGGAATTCAAGGAAATACGGTAGTCATGAAAATAAAGAAAACCCATTGAATGAGGAGAAGGTGTATCCAAACTTTTGACCTGTACTGTACGTCAAAATGACAATTATCGGCCTGGCCAATCATCAGTCGATTTCTAACGTAAAGGCAGTCATGTGTTCATGTGTTCCTCTGTAGCGATGATGCCCACTTCAAGACCAACCCAAAGATTCCAGGCATCGATCTCAACTCTGTCAGGACGCTATTTGAGGAGCTTAGCCAGCCGGCCTTTTCCGGACTTCTGGAGCAGGTTTTTACAATTCTTTTTGTTTTTTTCTATTCACTATCTTCTTTCCACAATGACATTGTACAAGAGGGCAAAACCAATAGGATCATGTCATCCACATCATGATTTAGTGTTCTGGAGCGCCACAACTCTGCAGGACAAACTGAATCATAAGCTCAAACTTGACCACGCTAATGCTCGCTTTCATGTCCCGCCTCGTCCAACGTGATTTAAAAGCCAGGCCTGGACACAATCCGACCAATAAAAAGTCTCCCTAAAAGTGACGGTATATTTCGCCTGTTGCTGGGATGACGCGAGAGTTATGGAATTTAAAAACAAACCGTAAATGTCACAACAAATCATGGCAGCGAACGTCTACAGTTCATCACATTGTGCAACAAGGTTATATCGACTTTTTACATAGTCACTGCAACGCTGCACATTCAGAAGATAATATAAGCCATATGCTGTGTATACTGTCAGCATCTGCACTTGAAAGTAAAAGACTTTCCACAAAATGAAGGAAAAATAAAAGGAAATTCAGTTTTTTTTTTTGCACCCTTTTTTTTTCATTAAATTAAAATACAAAACGGCACTGAGAGTACAAAATAGCGTTGGCAGGTTTGCAGACAACAGCGTCTCACATTCAAGGGTAACTGCACTTTTTTTGGAATGATTTCTACCGTTCACAATCATTATAAAAGACATGATGACGGATGTATTTTTTTAATGCATTGTAACTCGTAAATAAACGTAAATAAAAGGTCCATAAAAGCCAATTAAAAACATCCAAAAAGTGCCAACAATACTCCATTTACATTGCATGACTTGAATATTAACCAAATTTTTATTATAAGTGTCAATAATTATCTAAGAGAGAGGCTCCAGCGACACCCCCCCCGTGACCCAAAAAGGGACAAGCGGTAGAAAATGGATGGATGGATGGGTTATCACAAAACTTTGTGTTTTTATGAGTGCCCGGCGAGAGGACAGAAGAGCTGTCTTTGATCCTACCAATCAAAAGGCTTGTAAAACTCCACTGTGTAGGATGGGAAGCAACATGAAGGCGTCAGTTTCTTTTATGTATTGTAATCCTCAGAAGGATTTTGTCTTGACCTGAGATCTACAAAGCAGAACTTGCCAGAGCTCCTGGCACCTCTTCTTTGAACTGTTTTACGACCTTTTCTTTAAACTGTTTTGTAATCAAAGGCGATGGATGTTCACGACCCCCACCCCTTAGAGACAGCTGTTTCCATGTAATCAGGGAAAGTCCAAATAAAAGAGGAGGCATACAATATTTCTTCAGAGCGTGGTGACACTTTACACGGGTACAGGTGTAAGAGTTTCTCCTCAATTGAGCCAAATTTAATTCTGTCTCTTTAATTCCTTGCTTGTCTTGTTTAATAGATGTCATCAGTGTTTGAACCTGACAATAAGCACTAACGCAGACAAACTATAGCGGCGCCATAATCGCTAGCGTGTGTGTCAATGTTGACATGATCGACTGATCAGACGCTTTCTCGTTCCATATATATATATATATATATATATATATATATATATATATATATATATATATATATATATACACATGCACATACATATACACACATACATACGTGTATATACATACACATACATAGCGCGATATCGGCCGATAAATGCTTTAAGATGTAATATCGGAAATTATCGGTAGCGGTTTCAAAAAGTAAAATTTAGGACTTTTATAACGCTGCTGTGCGGAGTGGTACACAGACGTAGGTAAGAAGTACAGAGCGCCAACAAACCTTTAAGGCACTGCCTTTGCGTGTCAGCCCAATCACATAATATCTACGGCTTTTTATACACACAAGTGAATGCAAGGTATACTTGGTCAAAAGCCATACAGGTCACACTGAGGGTGGCCGTATAAACAACTTTAACACTGTTACAAATATGCACCACGCTGTAAACCCACACCAAATAAGAATGACAAACACATTTCGGGAGAACATCTGCACCGTAACACAGCATAAACACAACAGAACAAATACCCAGAACCCTTGCAACACTAACTCTTCCAGACGCTAGATTCCAGAAAACACAGAGTGAGAAATTTTACCTCTTGTGCGAAACACAAATGCATAAAATGACATAACACATTAAAATGACTAGTAAAACATTTAAAAACACAACAACCAACTTATAAAACATTAAAAACGACTCCAAAACACAAAATGACTCCGAAGAGATGCACAGTGACATCTAAAACGTAAATTACTCCTAAAACACATAAGACTCCTTAAACACATTAAGACTCCTAAAACACGTAAAAAAACTCATAAAACACGTAAAAATACTCCTAAAAACATGTAAAAAGACTCCTAAAATAAATTTAAAAACAGAATGAGGTATATGCTATAATATAATATATTCTTGATTTGCAAAACAAAGCAAGTGCAGGGAATAGCGCTCAAAAGAAGACATGAAACTGCTACAGGAAAACAACACCAAAACAGGAAAAGCCACCAAAATAGGAGCGCAAGACAAGAACTAAAACGTTACACACAGGAAAACCGCAAAAAAGTCCAAATAAGTCAGGGCGTGATGTGACAGCTGGTGACAGTACACCTACTTTGAGACAAGAGCTATAGTGATGCATGCTTGGTTATGCTTTAAAGTCATATCCAACAATTGTGACAACGGCTGCTGGGTTAATTTTTTTATGTTTTCTGCTGGTGGTTTGCCGCCGGATTTTTTCCAATGCAAAAAATGGGCCTTGGCTCAAAAAAGGTTGAAAAACACTGAGTTAACTCAAAACATGAGAACTACTTAAGCTTGGATGACGTTGTTTTGCGACGGTCTTTCTCCTAACTGTCCTCACAGCAGCACATATTTATTTATCTCATGATTAGGCCACCAAGAGTTTCGAGAGTCTGCTGATCCCGCAGCTGCCGAGCTCCCCTCCCGACGTGGAAGCCATGAGGATCTACCTCATCTTGTCCGAGTACCCGGCTCTGCAGGACTCCAAGTACTACATCCGCCTCACCATCCCTCTGGCCATGGCCATCCTGCGGCTCGACACCAACCCCGGCAAAGTATTGGGTATCAATATGCCGCGAGCGAGCGAGCGCTTCATGTAGCGTCGGGTGGTTTCTGGGCCCAGCTCGGCAAGGAAAATGTTCTGCTTTTGCAGATAACTGGTGGTGCTTCGTGGATGGCGGTGTGTTCGAAAGGATGGTGGATATGTACAAGAGCATCGTCGTGTTCATGCTGGCCATTGGCAAGATGTGCCTTGTGCCTTTGTTCTACGACAGCTACTTTCTCGCCACCCTAAGGCTGCTGGAGAAACTCCACAAGGTATTTACAACAGGGCACAGGGCACATACAAGTGGAAACAGCGGGGAGAGTGTAGAGCAAGGGTGTCCAACTCAAATACAGAGTGGGCCAAAATTTAAAACGGAACAAAGCCGTGGGCCAAGGTTGAACAAATGAACCTTTTAATCGGTACCCAAACAAGTTTTGCGTTAAATATTGAACAAACAAGGCTTATATAACTTTAGTGACATGCAAAATCCAGTTTCAAATAATAATAATTAAAAGAATATCAATGGCATATCAAATACAATTTAAATAAAAATTGGATGTCTTTTCTTCTATTTGCAATCTTCTGAGGTAAATGTCACATTTTTTCCACAGGCTAATAATAAATTGGAAAATAAAATAACAATGAATGAACCAAACATTCAAGCCTTGAAGTAGCAAGAGAAAAATGCATGAATAAAATGTTAATTATTGGTCAGTTTGCTGGAAGTTTCCCGGAAGAGTTAGTGCTGCAAGGGTTCCTGGGTATTTGTTCTGTTGTGTTACGGTGCGGATGTTCACCCGAAATGTGTTTGTCATTCTTGTTTGGTGTGGGTTCACAGTGTGGCGCATATTTGTAACAGTCCTAAGGTTGTTTACACGGCCACCCTCAGTGTGACCTGTATGGCTGTTGACCAACTATGTCTTGCATTCACTTGTGCGTGTGTGTGTGTGTGTGTGTGTGTAAAAGCCACAAATATTATGTGACACGCTGTTAGTATGGAGGAAAAGCGGACGTGACGACAGGTTGTAGAGGACGCTAAAGGCAGTGCCTTAAATGCACGCCCCCAATATAGTTGTCCAGGTGGAAATCGATAGAAATTCGGGAGAATGGTTGCCCCGGGAGATTTTAAGGAGTGGCACTGAACTTCGGGAGTCTACCGAGAAAATTAGGAGGGCTGGCAAGTATGAGTATTAGCAGTGAATTCGGTGTTACAGCAGCACCGACGCTGTATAACACCGGCGGGCCAGCTCTAATGCTAATTTGATATTGCCTCAAGGGCCAAATTAAATGATACGGCAGGCCAGATTTGGCCCGCGGGCCAGAGTTTGACACCCATGGTGTAGAGGGAGAATGCATGTATTTTAGCATCAAAACTCACGATAAAGGTGAAGCTATAATACAAAACAGTGTTTCCTAAACATAGGGCAGTGCCCATTGTTGAGCTGCAAGCACCCCTTAGAGCAGTGGTTCTCAACCTTTTTTCAGTGATGTACCCCCTGTGAACATTTTTTTAATTCAAGTACCCCTTAATCAGAGCAAAGCATTTTTGGTTGAAAAAAATAAGTAAAATACAGCACTATGTCATCAGTTTCTGATTTATTAAATGTTATAACAGTGCAAAATATTGATCATTTGTAGTGGTCTTTCTTCAACTATTTGGAAAAAAAGGTATAAAAATAACTAAACTTGTTAAAAAATAAACAAGTGATTCAATTATAAAGATTTCTACACATCAACTTAAAGTGCCCTCTTTGGGGATTGTAATTGAGATCCATCGGGATTCATCAACTTAATTCTAAACATTTCTTCACAAAAAAAGACATCTTTAACATCAATATTTATGAAACATGTCCACAAAAAATCTAGCTGTCAACACTGAATATTGCATTGTTGCATTTCTTTTCACAGTTTATGAACTTACATTCATATTTTGTTGAAGTATTATTCAATACATATATTTATAAAAGGATTTTAGAAATGTTGCTATTTTTAGATTATTTGTGAAAAATCTCCTGTACCTCTTGGCATACCTTCAAGTACCCCCAGGGGTATGCATATCCCCATTTGAGAGCCACTGCCTTAGAACACATGTGTCAAACTTATGGCCCGGGGGCCAGGTGTTGCCCGTCACTTCATTTTATTTGGCCCTGGAAAGCCTGGAAATAATATGTATCAATAAAGTACTGTAACTTTTTTTACTAAATGTATTTTTTCTTTCTATTTTAGGAGAAAAAAAAAATATATGTACTCCACGTACCGTATTTTCCGGACTATAGGTTGCGTTTTTTTTTGTAGTTTGGCCGGGGGTGACACTTGGCCAAACTATAAATTAAAATAAATAAATAAATAAATAATATATATATATATATGTTTATTTATTTTTTTATTTTTTTTTTATTTTTTTTTGGGGGGGTTTGGCCGTTCTCACCCCCGGCCAGACTGTGGAGAAGACTGCGATTTATAGTCCGGAAAATACGGTAATCGCAAATGTTAATTTAAATATTGTCTAATTATGCAAAAATGTATCAAACATTCAAATAATTTTTTAAGTAGAAATAAATAATGATTTCAAAGCAAGTTATCTATCCCATTGTGCAATGTAAAAGTAGCAATAGATTTTGTGGTCAAAGTGTGGAATTTACTGTTTTTTACAGCATTTTTTCTACATAAAAAAACCCTACTTTTTTAAATACTGTAATAAACTGTGGTGCCGTTTTGGCATTTACAGTAATACACCAAAAAAGTTACAGTTGTTGATTTATGTAAAAAAAAAACTGGCAGCTCTGGTGCCAAAATTGTATTGTAAATTTGCATTTTTTTTGAGGTCACACTGAGGGTGGCCGTATAAACAACTTTAACACTGTTACAAATATGCGCCACGCTGTAAACCCACACCAAACAAGAATGACAAACACATTTCGGGAGAACATCCGCACCTTAACACAAGATAAACACAACAGAACAAATACCCAGAAACCCTTGCAGCACTAACTCTTCCGGGTTGCTACAATATACCCCCCCGCTACCTCCTAAGCGACGTGGTCTACATACAACACACAAATATGTTTCAATGGGCCAACAATTTATTTTGGGCCAGAACAAATTGACAAAACTATTTTAAATAGCTGCAACATACAGTAACATACATAAGTTACAAACCGCATAATAACATAGCTGTAAACCTGGCTTCACCCAAGGAAGGCACACATGACATATGTCATGTCACTATATACAGCACACATACTGCTATACACACGCCTAACCAGGCGTTGTTTTTTCTCTCAAGGAATTGTGAAATAAAATGTCTTCAGTGAAGCCCAGAAGACTACGCATTTTCCCCACTTTTAGTTTAGAGAAAAGGAAAGATTGGCCTGGTCCACTAGGATCCCTCTTTATTCTTGTGAACTTTAGGGTCTATACATTTAGAGTGATGTGATAATCAAACACTCTAAAAGTCTAGAATGAAAGAGTACATAAGAGAATTGACAGAGTGTGTGCCTTCAGTGCTGAATGATGAGCAGAGGCAGAGTTTGCCAAAAATAAATAAAATACTTCTTACCATTAATGCGACTTCTTGAACAGGTGCGGTAGAAACCGGATGGATGGATGAAAATGCATGAGAATGTTTTATATTTTGAACGTTATTTTTGATACTGTGATTACCAGCGGATTTATTCATTATTTATCGTGTTAAGCAATGTCAGCTAAAATTCATCTGAGAGCCAGACGCGGTCATCAAAAGAGCCACATCTGGCTTGCTTTCCATGTTTATGTCCTCACTGTCCAGGTACGTGGAAAATGTTTTCCGTGCCATTTGCTGTTTGACGCTGATATGCTAATTAGCTGCCTGAAAGTGGGTGACTCCACTGTAGAAATAGCCTGCATGTCTTTTAGCACATACGCTGCAATGGCTCTATTTATGTTGTCCTGGCTAGCAGTCCCTCCGTTAAAATCCTTAGGTGAAGGTTAAGTGGCATCGGAGTCTGTCTCTCTCTTTACTAGCTATGTCGAAGCATGTTGCTTTTTTAGCTGTTTCAGCAGGTTTGAATCGCTGTTTTGGGCAGTAGATGGGATCTTTGATCCAAGACACAACTTACATATAAGTAAAATGTTCTTCTCTTTGTGCTCGACAAAAGAAAAGTAGTGCGAATATCTCCATGTTAAGAAACTCTGCTTGGGTGCCGCAATTATGTCTTGTCAGTAAACACAGACACACACACGACAGCGCAGCTCTCCAATAAAACACTCAGATCTTCTCACTTTCTAGCCGATACTATATAAAAAATAGCGTAAAATAACGCAGTAACACATCATGTAGTAACGGTAACTGAGTTACTGAATATAAAAAAATAACACGTTAGACTAGATCAGGGGTCGGGAACCTTTTTGGCTGAGAGAGCCATACAAGCCAAATATTTTAAAAAGTATTTCCGTGAGAGCCATACAACTTTTTTTTTCTTTTTTTTTAACACTGAATACAACTATATGCGTGCATTTTTAAGAAAGACCAACATTTTTAGAGTATAATAAGTCTCTTATTCTTTTTAATATCATTGTTATTCTGAGGCCAGCCAAAAATAAATAAAATACTTCTTACCATTAATGCGACTTCTTGAACAGGTGCGGTAGATGAAAATGCATGAGAATGTTTTATATTTTGAACGTTATTTTTGATACTGTGATTACCAGCGGATTTATTCATCATTTATCGTGTTAAGCAATGTCAGCTAAAATTCATCTGAGAGCCAGACGCGGTCATCAAAAGAGCAACATCTGGCTCTAGAGCCATAGGTTCGCTACCCCTGGACTAGATAGATAGATCGATAGAACTCTTGATTCCGTCAGGACAGTTCCCTCAGGAAAATTACAATTCCTACTAGTTACCGTCGAAAATAACGGCGTTACAGTAACGCGTTACTTTGTAACGCGTTAGTCCCAACACTGATCACGAGTGGTCTGTATACAGCAGGGGTCACCAACCTTTTTGAAACCAAGAGCTGCTACTTGTGTACTGATTAATGCGAAGGGCTACCAGTTTGATACAGCCTTAAATAAATTGCCAGAAATAGCCAATTTGCTCAATTTACCTTTAACTCTGTTATAATTTATAATTAATGATATTTATCTTTGTGGAAACACTGATCATCCCAATGATTTCTCCCAATATATATACAGAAACAGATAAATATAAAAATAAAAAAAAAGGGTATTTCTGTCTGTCATTCCGTCGTACATTTTTTTTCCTTCTACGGAAGGTTTTTTGTAGAGAATAAATGATGAAAAAAACACTTAATTGAACGGTTTAAAAGAGGAGAAAACACAAAAAAATGAACATTGAATTTTAAAACATAGTTTATCTTCAATTTCGACTCTTTAAAATTCAAAATTCAACCGAAAAAAAGAAGAGGAAAACTAGCTAATTCGAATCTTTTAGAAAAAAATTTAAAAATTTATGGAACATTATTAGTAATTTTTCCTGATTATTATTTTTACAATTTTGATGACATGTTTTAAATAGGTTAAAATCCAATCTGCACTTTGTTAGAATATATAACAAATTGGACCAAGCTATATTTCTAACAAAGACAAATCATTATTTCTTCTAGATTTTCCAGAACAAAAGTTTTAAAATAAATTAAAAAGACTTTGAAATAAGATTTAAATTTGATTCTATAGAGTTTCTAGATTTGCCAGAATATTTTTTTATTTTATTTTAATCATAATAAGTTTGAAGAAATATTTCACAAATAATTGTCGGAAAAACAGAAGCTAAAATGAAGAATTAAATTAAAATATATTTATTCTTTACAATAAAAAAAATAATTTACTTGAACATTGATTTAAATTGTCAGGAAAGAAGAGGAAAAAAAGGTAAAAAGGTATATGTGTTTAAAAATCCTAAAATCGTTTTAAAGGTTGTATTTTTTCTGTAAAATTGTCTTTCTGAAAGTTATAAGAAGCAAAGTAAAAAAATAAATGACTTTATTTAAACAAGTGAAGACCAAGTCTTTAAAATATTTTCTTGGATTTTCAAATTCTATTTGAGTTTTGTCTCTCTTAGAATTAAAAATGTCGAGCAAAGCGAGACCAGCTTGCTAGTAAATAAATACAATTTTAAAAATAGAGGCAGCTCACTGGTAAGTGCTGCTATTTGAGCTATTTTTAGAACAGGCCAGCGGGCGACTCATCTGGTCCTTACGAGCTACCTGGCGTTGGTGACCCCTGCTATAGAGGCTGCCCCTTTTATAAGACTTCAACATGTTTGCTATTTCCTTTGACACGTGTTCTGGGCTGCGCATCACCAGGTGAACCAGAAGGCCAATCATGTGGAGTACAGCCGCTTTTATATCCACGACGTCAACAACCTGGTGGACATGGAGGAGGACTACCTCAAGTGGTTTTTAAACAAGGCTGAAAAGGTCAGTTTATGCACTCTTCTAAATGATCATCAATTTTGTAACCGTTTATCACGGTTTTGCAGGAACTGGGATCGTCTTCTTCCAATTCTCAAGTAGGTAACGGTCCAGTTTCGATGCAAACTGGCTGCACTTTATCGGGTTTGTTATGAGGTTATGTTGAGCAGAGGCTGTTTTCTCCACCCAGCAGATAGACTTTCCCTCAGTGAGCCTTTGTTCCTACCCGTTCATTTTGAATGCACAAGCCAAGACAACTATGCTGCAAACCGACGCCGAGCTGCAAATGCAGGTGCCTTTCCATACATTTCATTTAATGCTGCCGTTAGTCTTATTTTATTTTTTATTTTCCCATTTTTTATTTGATTTAATGTTAGTCTTATTTCTTCCCTTTTTTTCTATTTACGGTAATTCACATTTTTTTTCCCATCATTTAAAAAATATTTAATAATTTTATTATATTTGTATCATATTTCGCAATAATACAAATAAGAATAATATACAAGTCATTATGATTAGTATTATAATAATTTGGGAAGTTTCCAATCAGGGTTTATGTTGCCATTTCTGATACAATAGATCGGCTGCTATCGATACCAAGCACACATGCATTTTTCTATTTATGGTGAGTGCTATTGACGGTTTCACAATATCAACAACCTTCCATCCATTTCCTACCGCTTATTCCCTTTTGGGGTCGCGAGGAGCGCTGGCGCCTATCTCAGCTGCAATCGGGTGGAAGGCGGTGTACACCCTGGACAAGTCACCATCTCATCGCAGGGCCAACACAGATAGACAGACAACATTCATACTCACATTCACACACTAGGGACCATTTAGTGTCACACAATATTTAAATTATTTCTTTATTCTCTTCCTCTGTGTGTAACATGTTCAGCCTTGTCCTCCAGTGATAATGGTACTTGGTAATTCAGTTTAATTGCCGTAATGGAGGTGATTATTTTTAGCTTAGAGGAGCGGCTCCACACTGTCTGGAGACACCATTAGCTGCTAGCCGCTTGTCAGCTGGGGGACTAAAGAAAATACAGAGGGGGATCAGTATGGAGGTTTATTTGTGTCTTAATCATGAAAGCTTCTTTTTGACACTGAATTTATGTAACTGAATTTTTTGTGCACTGATTTTTTTTTTTTTTTACTTAAAATTGACAATTTCTTTGAATAAACATTTGTGAGCAACGTATGTGTTTAAAAATTCAGTGTGTAAGAATTCAGTTTAAAAAAAGGTTATAAAAATTCAGTTTAAATTTTTTTTAAAATTTCAGTTTAAAAGAATTCAGCGTATACAAATTTTCTGTAAAAAAAACCCAACCAAAAATTCAGTGTAAATAAATCAGTGTATTATATTCAGTGTATGGAAATTCTGTAAAAAAAAAAAGTGTAAAAACAAATCAGTGTAAGAAAATCCATTCTACAAAAATATATTATGAAAAAAAAATCAGTCTATAAAAATTCTTTGTAGAAAAAAAAATAAAACCGTACAAAGATTCAGTGTCAAATAATTCTGTTCAAAAATATTTGTTCCTTCTAAACTCAAGACTCACTTCAGGTAAATTAAAAATACTGTAATTTTAAACAAACACATTTTGCTCATGTATTTTTATTAAAAAAATAATTCTAGCATAATTTGATGTCACAAAATTCAGTGTAATAAATTCACTGTGTAAATATTCAGTATAAAAAAATTCATTATAAAAAAAAGTTGATAAAAATTCAGTTTAAAAAATTTTGTTTTCAGTTTAAAAAAATTCACTGTATACAAATTTTCTGTAAAAAAAAAAAAAAAACCCAACTAAAAATTCAGTATGAAATTGAGTGTATGGGAATTCCGTAAAAAAAAAACGTGTATAATAAAATCTGTCTATGAAAATTCATTTTACAAAAATACACATTGTGAAAAAAATTCAGTCTATACAAAATTATTGTTAAAAAAATATGTATATATACAAAGATTCAGTGTAAAATAATTCAGTGTAAAAATATTTGTTGCTTGTGAACTCAAGACTCACTTCAGGTAAATTAAGAATACTGAAATTTTAACGAAGTGAATATTTAAACAAATACATTTTGCTCATATATTTAAGTTAAAAAAACTAATTCTAGCATAATTTGATGTCAATTCACAAAATTCAGTGTGTAAAATTCAGTGTAAAAAATCTGTTAAAAAAATTCAGTGTATAAAAATTAAGTTGAAAAAAAGTTTATAAAAAATGAGTTTAAAAAATTGTGTGTTCAGTTTAAAAAAATTCAGTGTATACAAATTTTCTGTAAAAAAAAAAAAAAACTAAATTGCTGAATTTCCCCCAGGGATCAATAAAGTACTTTTTATTCTATTCTATTCAAAAAATTTAGCGTAAAAACTTCATTGTATGGAAATTCTGTAAATGGAAATTCTGTAAAAAAAAAAAAAAAAAAAAATTGTGTAAAAATACATCGTGAAAAAAATTAAGTGTATAGAAATTAATTGTTAAAAAAAACTATAAAATAATACAGGGCAAAAATATTTGTTGCTTCTAAATTCAAGACTCACTTTAGGTAAATTACGAATACTGTAATTTTGACAAACTGAATACTTAAATACACATTTTGCCCATATATTTGGATTTAAAAAAATAATTCTAGAATAATTTGTTGTAAAAAATTTAATTCAGTTTTAAAAAATTCACTGTATACACATTTTCTTTAAAAACAGACAAACTGAAAATTCAGTATGATATTTAGTGTATGGGAATTCCGTAAAAAAAAAATACTGTGTAAAAAATCTGTCTGAAAATTCATTCTACAAAAATACATTGTGAAAAAAATTCTGTGTATAAAAAAATTGTAAAAAACTAAACAAAAAAAACTATACAAAATTCAGTGTAAAATAATTCAGTGCCAAAATATTTGTTGCTTCTAAACTCAAGACTCACTTCAGGTAAATTAAGAATACTGTAAATTTAACGAACTGAATATTTAAACAAACACATTTTGCTCATATATTTTACTTTAAAAAAATAATTCTACCATAATTTGATGTCAAAAAATGTAACTCACAAAATTCAATGTAAAAAATTCAGTGTAAAACATGTGTTAAAAAAAAACTCAGTGTGTAAAAATTGAGTTAAAAAAAATTCAGTGTATACAAATTTTCTGTAAAAAAAAAAAAAACAACTAAATTGCTGAATTCTCCCAGGGATCAATAAAGTACTTTTTATTCTATTCTGTTCTAAAAATTTAGTGTAAAAAAAAAAAATCAGTGTAACAAATTCATTGAATGGAAATTCTGTAAAAAGTGTGTAAAAAATTGGTGTATGAAAATTCATTATACAAAATACATTGTAAAACAAATTATGTGTATAAAAATTATTGTTAAAAAAACTGTAGAAAGATTCAGTGTAAAATAACTCATTGCAAAAATATTTGTTGCTTTTAAACTCAAGACTCAATTCAGGTAAACTGCGAATACTGCAATTTTAACAAACTGAATATTTAAACCAACATATTTTGCTCATATATTTTTATTTTAAAAAAGAATTCTAGCATAATTTGATGTTAAAAAAATTCAATTCACAAAATTCAGTGTAAAAAAATTGTGTGAATTTTTTTAACAGATTTTTTACACTGAATATTATTTGCAGTGTGTAAAAATTCAGTGCAAAAAATGTGTTTAAAAATTAAGTGCAGAAATATTTGCTTTAAAAGTCAAGACTCACTTCAGGGACATTAAGAATACTGTAATTATAACAAATTTAATTTTCAAACATACAAATTTTGCTCACATATTTTAATTAAAAATGCCCGAATGCAGCTGAGATAGGCTCCAACGACCCCCCCGCGAACCCGAACCGGACAAGCGGTAGAAAATGGATGGAAAAACATTTTCAGCATAATTTCATGTAAAGAAAAAAGAAAATCAGTTCACAAAGTTCAAACGCAAACCATAGTATTTCATGAATTGAGTGTTTAAATAAATACTAAGAGCGACACAAATTAACCTTTAAAGATCGACAATAAAATGCATTAATCTGCAATAGCAATCACATGCTTTTTCACGAAAATTGGCCAATAATAATACTACTAATATTAATACTAGCCAAATAATATTAAAATCCATATTGCCCGTCAGATTTCAAATATGCCAATTTACCCCTCCTGGCCGCTAGGGGGAATATTTACATGGTTTTGATTGAGACTTTATTATTAGATTGCTCAGTACAGTACATATTCCGTACAAGTGACCCCTAAATGGTAACACCCAGATACATTTTTCAACTTGTTGAAGTCGGGGTCCACATTAATCAATTCATGGTGTTTGGGGCATTGCTATTATATGCTGTGATATGCATTGTGCACACAATTCAATAAACTTCAATTGCATGCATACTTTGCAAGATGGCAGTAAGCAACGCCAACATCCACAACGTCTTGCGGGTTCTGACGCTGGAGCCCCAGCCATTCAGGAACCTGTACCTGGTGCTGCACGTGCGCAGGGAGCATCTGGTCAGCGACACGCTGCGGGAGCTCACCATGTATTTTGATGTGGACTTCAAGAAGCCGCTCAAGGTGAGAGTTGAAAAAACGATTTCCGAAACTGAAATACTAATAATCGCGGCCCTTAGGTGACGTTTGACGGTGAGGAGGCGGTGGACGCGGGCGGCGTGACTAAAGAGTTTTTCCTGCTCCTGCTGAAGGAGCTGCTGGATCCTGTTTACGGAATGTTCACGCAGTATTCCGAGTCCAACCTGCTGTGGTTCTCGGATAAAGTAAGTCAATATTTCATTTACTTACATTATTGTTACAAACCATACTTTCAGGTATGTTGTACAGTATACCGGTGCTAGTATATAGAGAGATGTCCGATAATGGCTTTTTTGCCCATCTCTTAATTACCGATTCCGATATCAACCGATACCGATATATACAGTCGTGGAATTAACACGTCTCGCTGGATGCATTAAACCAGTGGTCCCCAACCTTTTTGTATCCTTTTTTTTTTCCCTTTGTCATAAAAAAGGGACGTTTTTGTCATTAAAAAGGGAGGCTTTTGTGGTTGGTGCACTAATTGTAAGTGTATTATGTGTTTTTTATGTTGATTTAATTAAAAAAAAAAAAAAAAAAAATCTTATTTTTAATTATTTATTTTTATTTTTTTTAATAAAAATGAATAAAAAATTATTCTGCGGCCCGGTGGTTGGGGACCACTGCATTAAACAATGTAACAAGCTTTTCCAAAACAAATCAACTCAAGTTATGGAAAAAAATGCCAACATGAAGTCACAAAGTGCATTTTTTTTAACATGCCTCAAAACAGCAGCTTGGAATTTGGGACATGCTCTCCCTGAGAGAGCATGAGGAGGTTGAGGTGGGCGGGGGGTGTATATTGTAGCGTCCTGTAAGAGTTAGTGCTGCAAGGGGTTCTGGGTATTTGTTCTGTTGTGTTTAAAGTTAAAGTACCAATGATGTTCACACATACACACTTGGTGTGGCAAAATTTTTTTGCAATTGACCCATCACCCTTGATCACCTCCTGGGAAGTGAGGGGAGCAGCGGAGGTCACGCCCAGGAATCATTTTTGGTGATTTAACCCCCAATTCCAACCCTTGATGCTGAGGGAGGTAATGGGTCCCATTTTTTTAGTCTTTGGTATGACTCGGCTGGGGTTTGAACTCACAACCTACCGATCTCAGGGCGGAAACTCTAACCACTGGCCGACTGAGTAGGTTATGTTTACATTGTGTTACGGTGCGGATGTTCTCCCGAAATGTGTTTTGTCATTCTTGTTTGGTGTGGGTTCACAGTGTGCCGCATATTTGTAACAGTGTTGAAGTTGTTTATACGGCAACCCTCAGTGTGACCTGTATGGCTGTTGACCAAGTATGCATTGCATTCACTTCTGTGTGTGAAAAGCTGTAGATATTATGTGACTCGGCCGGCACGCAAAGGCAGCGCCTTTAAGGTTTATTGGCGCTCTGTACTTCTCCCTACGTCCGTGTACCACTCTGTACAGCGGCGTTTTAAAAAGTCATAATTTCCGATATTACATTTTAAAGAATTTTCCGGCTGATAATATCGGCAGTCCGATATTATCGGACATCTCTACTAGTATAGTATCACGGTACTAATGAATCAAAAACGGTACTATGCTCTGTTTGGAAAGCGCCGATTCCCGGGCATGACGGCGCTTCGTCACATCGTGACAGACATTGCTGGTTTTACGAGCAAAGGAGCTTGTTCGGCTAGAAGTAGCTAAAACGCTAGTCATGTCTTTAAAGGTGTTATAACTTCACCTGTATCTTTAGTTTTTAGAGTAAAACTGCGTCCGTTCTCCCTTTTCTGGCTACACACTGTGCCTGCCTGTAAATACTCAGTGATTGATTTCGATCGACACATTTTACAAAAGCAACAACAATTCAACAAACACAGCGAAATATGAACACGAAGGGTAAAGAAATAAAACACCTACCATCTGATATATGATAAATCACTAAGCTTTAGAACTTTGTTGTAAAAATCTCCTGTGTCAGTCCCTGACACCCACATTTGAGACTGGCTTTTCTGGGAAAGCTCTGTGGAAACGCTCCCCGCCCAGACTGCTTGGTGCCTCGTCTGAGCTGCTGTGACTAAGATTACCATAGTAACTAATTAGATTGCCATAGTAACTATATATTATGCAAAAGCGCAGATTCCAACCTGGCATGATGGTAAAAACATGATTATAATCTTAACTCGAAAAAAAAAAAACAACAAATGAAAGGCGCTCTCAGCAGAGGTTCGAAACTTGGCTAAGAAAACAAAACTACCACAAAGGCAAAACTTTGGACATTAAAGAAAACTTACTTGGAACGAGACAAGAGCATGGATCATCAGCATGAATAACATGGGTGTATAGAGGGTGATGTCGCCAGGCTGACTGCCTGGCAACTACAGGCTTAAATAGAGGTGACGTGATTAACAACAGGTGCGCGAGTCCAAATGAATCAGGTGCGTGACATGAGGACAGGTGAAAACTAATGAGTTGTCATTGAAACAAAGGAGGGAGTGAAAACAGGAACTGACAAGAGCGCAAAAACCAAACAGATCATAGCCAAACTAAACGTGATCACCAGGACATGACACAACCACTGAAATACTATGTATAGTTCAAGACTTACGGTCATTTGAAAACATCACTGTACATCATAATGACAGCTACAGTTTCCATTTTTAAATATCAAAAACAATTATTTGTGAATGTCCGGCGAGCCAAATTGAAAAGCTCAACGGGCCACATGTGGACCCCGGGCCTTAATTTGCCCAGGTCTGCTCTAACCACTAGGCCGGGGCTTGGCAACCCGCGGTTCTAGAGCCGAAAGCCGCCCTATTGGCTCTCTGGAGCTTTTTCAAAAATGTATGAAAAATAGAAAAAGATGAGGGGAAAAAATATAAAAAATATTTTTTGTTTTATATAGTTTCTGCAGGACGACAAACATGTCACAAACCTCCTTGTTATTAAAGCACACTATTTCTATTAAACATGCTTCAGTGATTCGAGTATTTGGCGAGCGCCGTTTTGTCCTACTGATTTTGGCGGTCATTGAACTCACCGTAGTTTGTTTACATGTACACCTTTCTCCGACTTTCTAAGACGTGTTTTATGCCACTTCTTTTTCTGTCTCTTTTTTCCACCAAACTTTTAACGTTGTGCATGAATGCACAAAGGTGAGTTTTGTTGATGTTATTGACTTATGTGGAGTGCTAATCAGACATATTTGGTCACTGCATGACTGCAAGCTAATTGACGCTAGCATGCTGTTTAGGCTAGCTGTATGTCAGGGGTGTCCAAAGTGCGGCCCGGGGGGCATTTTGCGGCCCGCAACTAATTGTTTACCGACCCGCCACACATTCTGGAAATGCTATAGCAAAAATAAAAAAGAACATTTGAAAAAAGGGAAATGAGGTGAAATCTAACGAGAAAAAGTTGAAATGTTGACACAAAGCTGCCATGCAGGCTGTTTTTTTCTTTTGTCTTTATCTTTCTTTTTTGCAATTGCTCAAAAAAAAAAAATCTATATTATAATTATTTTAAGGCTCCAATTACTTCAAGTATTTCACTTTAAAATGTTTTGTGTTGTAAATATTGCATATATCGTGTAGTTGCCATATAAAAACATCAAAGTTTTCTTTGACAAAAGAGCATAAAACAAACAAAATAGTTAAAACGTAAAATCGAAATATTTTGATTCTGTAAAGTATGTGTTGAAAGTAAGGGAACAACCTAATAAAAAATGTATCACTTCATGAGTGGGGCATCCTTTGGATCCCAAATATATCGGCTGGGGACATCTCTGCGCTGCTTATCCGCCTCCGCTTGGGATGGTTTCCTGCTGGCTCCGCTGTGAACGGGACTCTCGCTGCTGTGTTGGATCCGCTTTGGATCTGGACTCTCGTGACTGTGTTTGATCACTATGGATTGAACTTTCACAGTATCATGTTAGACCCGCTCGACATCCATTGCTTTCCTCCTCTCCAAGGTTCTCATAGTCATCATTGTCACCGACGTCCCACTGGGTGTGAGTTTTCCTTGCCCTTATGGTGGGTCCTACCGAGGATGTCGTGATTTGTGCAGCCCTTTGAGACACTAGTGATTTAGGGCTATGATTGATTGATTGATTGCTATTTTATTTATCTTTTCACTGTTATTACTCAAAAAATATAAAGTAATTAAAATCAATGGTGTCCTGCATTATTGATCTTTTAGGGCTTTAATTACTAAATACTGGATATTTCAGTTTTACTATAAAAAAAAATTAAAAAAGTAGTTTTTGGCAGAAAATCCATAAAACCTTTTTTTGTATTACTTTATATCAACTTGAAGTTGATATAGAGATTTATTGTAAGCTTCAATTAAAAAAATAATAATTTGACTTATTTTTAACATTTTAATAACTGTGACCCTTTATGGTCCCTGGGACCCTTAAAGGTAAAATATTTTATTTTTTAAATCCATACATTTTGTTCTGGTTTGAAAATGACAAAATATCAAAATGGCCCCTGCACGCTTTCATTTTTCCATGTCCGGCCCTCCGTGGAAAAAAGTTTGGACACCCCTGCTGTATGTACAATATTGCCTCATTATGCCTCATTTGTAGCTATATTTGAGCTCATTTGGTTTCCTTTAAGCCATGGGTGTCAAACTCTGGCCTGCCGTAATAATTTTAATTTGGCCTTTGAGGCAATATCAATTTAGCATTAGAGCTGGCCCGCTGGTGTTATACAGCGTCGGTGCCGCTGTAACACTTGCATTCACTGCTAATACTCATACTTGCCAACCCTCCTAATTTTCCCGGTAGACTCCCGAAGTTCAGTGCCCCTTCTGAAAATCTTCCGGGGCAACCATTCTCCCGAATTTCTATCGATTTCCACATGGACAACTATATTGGGGGCGTGCATTTAAAGCACTGCCTTTAGCGTTCTCTACAACCTGTCGTCACGTCCGCTTTTCCTCCATACTAACAACGTGTCACATAATATTTGTGGCTTTTACACACACACACACACACACACACACACACACAACACACACACACACACACACACACACACACACGCACAAGTGAATGCAAGACATAGTTGGTCAACAGCCATACAGGTCACACTGAGGGGTGGCCGTGTAAACAACCTTAGGACTGTTACAAATATGCGCCATACTGTGAACCCACACCAAACAAGAATGACAAACACATTTCGGGTGAACATCCGCACCGTAACACAACAGAACAAATACCCAGAAACCCTTGCAGCACTAACTCTTCCGGGAAACTTCCAGCAAACTGACCATGCATTTTTCTCTTGCTACTTCAAGGCTTGATTGTTTGGTTCATTCATTATTGTTATTTTCCAATTTATTATTAGCCTGTGGAAAAAATGTGACCTTTATCTCAGAAGATTGCAAATAGAAAAAAAAAAAGACATACAATTTTTATTTCAATTGTATTTGATATGCCATTGATATTCTTTTAATTATTATTATTATAAGTTAAAACTGGATTTTGCATGTCACTATAAAGTTATATAAGCCTTGTTTGTTCAATATTTAATGCAAAACTTGTTTGGGGTCCCGATTAAAAGGTTCATTTGTTCAACCTTGGCCCGCGGCTTTGTTTCTGTTTTAAATTTTGGCCCACTCTGTATTTGAGTTGGACACCCCTGCTTTAAGCCCTCTTAATTCAATTTATATCCCATGACACACTATCTGTATGTAATATGGCTTTTTTTTTTTTTTGCGGCTCCAGACATGTTTGTTTTTTTGTCATTTTGGTCCAATATGGCTCTTTCAACCTTTTTAGGTTGCCGACCCCTGCACTAAGCCACTGAGTAAGTCTAAAGACAGGTGGTCCCCTTTATTTAGAAAGGTATCGAAATACATTTTGTTAGCGGTACCAAAATATTGGTGACAACCCCACGCTATGGCGATTCTGTAGTCATTGAACAAACGACTAATATGCCGACTCCTGCGCAGTGTTTTGTGGAGCAGAACTGGTTCCACCTCATCGGCATCGTCTGCGGCCTGGCCATCTACAACTCCACAGTGGTGGACCTCCACTTCCCTCTGGTCCTCTACAAGAAGCTGCTGGACGTGGCGCCCGTACTGGACGACCTGGAGGAGCTGTCGCCCACTGAGGCCCGGTAACTACCTCCCTCCCCCCCTTGTTGTCACGGCAACATGTCTCCTTTTGGGAGTTAACGTACTCAGAACACTTCAGCTTGTGCTCAGTCAAAAAAAAAAACATGGGCAGGAAGTGTCCCTCTTACATAAGAAACCACAGGAAATGACTGCTCATTGATTTTGGCGCCGGAAGGCTCAGACAGAGGAGGGTTTGAACACTTATTGATTTTAAGATTACGACGGGCTCATTTTTACACGACTCTGGGAAACATGTTGACTTGTCAGTTACTTCAAAAGCGCGTATTCATAATAGAATCATGGGTTGTCGTCCCCTCATCCGTATTCAAATCAAAATAGACAGTCTGATAATCCTGTTTCCTTGAATAAGTGGCCTCCGCTCTCATAGATGCCGTGCCCCAAAACATCAGGCGTATTGTCTACAAATTGGCATTAGCTTAAAGTACATTATTAAAATAAAAATATATTCAGATACTGTAAGTTCCTGAATAAGTGGCCTCCGTTCTCATGGACGACGTACCTCAATAAATCAGCAGATTAATTGCCCAGATTTATTGATATGAGTCTATTTAAATCGAAGATTTGGTAACATTTTTTGTTGCCTGTAACTGTCAGAGGCCATGCCTCAAGTTAAATGTTAGAGATGTCCCATAATTGCTTTTTTTTTGCCAATATCTGATATTCTCTAACTCTTAATTACCGATTCCAATATCAACCGATACCGATATATACAGTTGTGGAATTAACACATTATTATGCCTAATTTTGTTGTGATTCATTAAACAATGTGACAAGGTTTTCCAAAATAGGAGAACTTCAACTCAAGTTAGGGAAAAAAGGGCCAACATGGCACTGCCATATTTATTATTGAAGTCACAAAGTGCATTTTTTTTTTTTAAATATGCCTCAAAACAGCAGCTTGGAATTTGAGACATGCTCTCCCTGAGATACCCACTACAACTATGGAAAATACTATACTTTGACTTTCATAAAGTGCATTATTATTATTATTATTTTTAAACACGCATCAAAACAACAGCTACAAGAACAAGACACACAGCTTCAGTCCAGAGTATACTAGAGTAATAAAATAAACAATAACATAGTCCTCCTTGAGTGCAAGACTGCCTGGTATACTGTATAACAGGAAATTATAAACTGGGCTCAATCTGCCCTGCTCTAACGTATTTGTATGAATAACACAAATGTTCTGCAAGCTGGTGGTGAGTGCTTGAAGTGGCTTAGCAGTCAGCCAGAGCTTCTGAAATGCTGCGTTGAGACAGGGCACCTCCGTTCACTGCAAGCTGCAAAGTGTGCATCATGCAGGGCAGACTAGCCACATCAAACTCCACCGTACTGCATGCGTTGTCCCTGACCACAACGTGAGCTTTCTCCCTGGGGTGGTTTTTGTTGTATTTTTTATTTTTTTCTTGGTGCAGTCTTTAAGCAACAACTGTGTGCTACTACTTTTTTCGGTGTTTGCTTTTCATCCATCTTCCGCTTGTATTCATCGTGTATCTCCTTATGATTCTTGAAGAGGTGGGAGACCAAATTGCTAGTATTAAAGGAAGACGTCTTGTTTCCTCCTCGCATAACCAACTTTTTGCAGTCATTGCAAATAGCCGGTTCTTTTTATCCGTCAGACACACTTTAAAATAATCCCAAACCATAGACATGGTGTCGTTAGTCAGTCATCGAGCGAGCTGGCTTGTTAGCCACAGCTACAGCACCGGCAACAACACACTCTTGTTGTTTTGCGGCGGTTTGATGAGGTCATCAAGCGTCGCCAGTAAGCCTCTCATGCTACAACTCCTGTGTTGTCTGTGGGAGAGGGAAAGGGCTGCTGACTGGGTTTATATCCGTGTTTTACCGGATATGTACCGCTCCATACAGTGGAGTTTTGAAAAGTAATTATTTTTTTGAAACCGATAGATAATTTCCGATATTACATTTTAAAGCATTTATTGGCCTATAATATCGGCAGGTCAATATTATTGGACATCTCTGGTATCATCTGTCGTTTGCATTTGTCCACAACTGATAATAGCTTCATCGGTATTTAAATCAAATAAGAAATGAATATATACAATGTCCTTAAATAAGTGTCTACTTCCTTCATTGGTAAAAAAGAAACGTAATGAATTGCTTACATAAGTGGCCTTTGCTCCAATAAACACCGGGCCTCAAACGTCGGGTGCATCATACACAAACACTCGTTCCATCAGTATTGAAATAAAACTATAAATATTTTTCTACTCAGCCTCCGCTCCAATCGACGTCGTGCCTTAATCAGGTGTGTCACCCACAAACAATTCATGTTAGCGTCTTCAGTTTTAAAATCTATATAGGTAATTACAGTGTCCTGTAATTCCTCAAATAAGTTGTTGCTCTAATGAATGACATGCCTCAATAAATCGTCTACAAATTCATTTATACTAACCTAATCGGTATTTAAATTATAAAAGATATTATTATAACATATTCCTCAAATAAGTTGCCTTTAAATTTCATATAGGCCATACCTCAAGTAATTCAAAGAGGAAATGAATATACCCTATGTCCTTAAATAAGTGGCCTCCGCTCTAATAGACGTCGTGCCTCAAACATTTGCATTGTCTACATATCCTTGCTTCATCAGTATTAAATTTTTTTATTTTTATTATTTCCCTAAATAAGTGGCCTCCACTCAAATAAACACCATGCCTTGAAATGAAGGTACATTGTTTACAAACTGATATTAGCTTAAATCAGTACAGTATTAAAATCAAAATACATACAGGTACTGTATTTCCCTGAATAAGTGGCCTCCGCTCAAATAGACGCCACACTTCAATCAACAGGTGTGTTTTCCACAAATTCATTTACATTCGCCTAATCAGTCTTTAAAAAAATATAATAAAAATGTTACCTTAAATAAGTTGCCTGTAACTGTCAGAGGCCATACCTCAAATAATTGTCATTTGCATTGTCGTCGGGTAATAACATAAATAAATATACACTATATCCTTAAATAAGTGGTCTCCGCTCTAATAGATGCCTTGCCTCAAACATTTGCATCGTCTACAAATACATGCTTTATTGGTATTAAAAGTATTCATTTCTATAAATAAGTCGCCTCTGCTCCAATGAACGCCGTGCCTTAAGCATCATTTTCATCATCTACAAATACTTGCTTCATCAGTACAAAAGATAGAATTTCCTTAAATAAGGGGCCTTTGTTTCAATAAACTACGTGCCTCAAACGTCAGGTGCATCATGACAAAAACACACCTGTTTCATCAGCATTGAAATAAAAGTAGATCATTATTTCCTCAAATAAGTAGCATCTGCTGCAATAAACACCATTAATGTCAGGTGCTTTTATTGTACATCCCCTTGTTTTAATCAGTATTGAAATAAACGTATAAATAATTTTTACTTAAGTGGCATCCGCGCCAATAAATGCCATGCCTCAATCATTAAGTGCATCGTACACAATACTTGCTTCATCAATATTGAAATGAAAGTAGGTATTTCCTTAAATAAGGGGTCTCCTCTCTAAAAAATGCCATACTTCAATTGTTAAGTGCATTGTTGAAATACTTGCTTTATTGGTATTGGAATAAAAGTAAATATTTCCTCAAATAAGTGACCTCTCCTTAAAAATATCCCTGCCTCAATAGTTGGGTGGATTGTCCAAATATTTGCTTCATTAGTATTGGAATAAAAGTAGATCATTATTTCCTCAAATAAGTAGCATCTGCTGCAATAAACACCATTAATGTCAGGTGCTTTTATTGTACATCCCCTTGTTTTAATCAGTATTGAAATAAACGTATAAATAATTTTTACTTAATTAAGTGGCCTCCGCGCCAATAAATGCCATGCCTCAATCATTAAGTGCATCGTACACAATACTTGCTTCATCAATATTGAAATGAAAGTAGGTATTTCCTTAAATAAGGGGTCTCCTCTCTAAAAAATGCCATACTTCAATTGTTAAGTGCATTGTTGAAATACTTGCTTTATTGGTATTGGAATAAAAGTAAATATTTCCTCAAATAAGTGACCTCTCCTTAAAAATATCCCTGCCTCAATAGTTGGGTGGATTGTCCAAATATTTGCTTCATTAGTATTGGAATAAAAGTAGATCATTATTTCCTCAAATAAGTAGCATCTGCCGCCATAAACGCCATTAATGTCAGGTGCTTTTATTGTACATCCACTTGTTTTAATCAGTATTGTAATAAACGTATAAATAATTTTTACTTAATTAAGTGGCCTCCGCGCCAATAAATGCCATGCCTCAATCATTAAGTGCATCGTACACAATACTTGCTTCATCAATATTGAAATGAAAGTAGGTATTTCCTTAAATAAGGGGTCTCCTCTCTAAAAAATGCCATGCCTCAAGTGCTTCAATTGTTAAGTGCATTGTTGAAATACTTGCTTTATTGGTATTGGAATAAAAGTAAATATTTCCTCAAATAAGTGACCTCTCCTTAAAAATATCCCTGCCTCCATAGTTGGGTGGATTGTCCAAATATTTGCTTCATTAGTATTGGAATAAAAGTAGATCATTATTTCCTCAAATAAGTAGCATCTGCCGCCATAAACACCATTAATGTCAGGTGCTTTTATTGTACATCCACTTGTTTTAATCAGTATTGAAATAAACGTATAAATCATTTTTACTTAATTAAGTGGCCTCCGCGCCAATAAATGCCATGCCTCAATCATTAAGTGCATCGTACACAATACTTGCTTCATCAATATTGAAATGAAAGTAGGTATTTCTTCAAATAAGTGGCCTCCTCTTCAAAAAACGCTGACTCAGACGTCAAGTGTATCGTACAGAAACACGTGTTTTATTAGTATTGGGGGAAAAAAAGGAAGTAGATGTAATTATTTCCTCAAATAAGAGACCTTCGCTCTACGAGATGCTGTGCCTCAAACGTCAGGTGCTTTGTCCACAAACTAATTGTAATAGCTATTTGAATCCAGATAGATAAAAATAAAAATTGTACGTCCTCAAATTAGAGGCCTCGCCTCAAATAAACACCTTTCTAAAAAGCCCAGAGCGGGTGTTACTGTACTTCTAGTGATGTTCCCTATTATTGTTATTATCAGTGTTTTGTTCCATACCATGCCTCAATTGTCTATTTTAGTCTATGTACTTTTATTACCTTCATCATTGCGAGGTTTTGGCAAGTCAGTCTGGAACTTTTTGGGTCCGCAGGAGTCTTCAGCAACTTTTGGACTATGAAGGAAGCGACGTGGAGGAGACTTTTCTTCTCAACTTTGCAGTGAGTGCTTCTTCTTGGTCTAATGTCAAAAAGGTGCTGTCATAGTGAATATAAGATGTTGTCAGATCACCAGAGAGAACTACAGCGTGACGGAGGTGAAGGAGCTGATCCCAGGAGGACAGCACGTCAGCGTGGACCAACACAACAGGTAAGGACGAACCCAGTATTGTGTTGACAATATTTGTGTTGAAAAGATCATTGTTGAAAATATTGTGTTGAAAATATAATTAGTGTTGAAAATATTATTCTGTTGAAAATAGTGTTCAAAATATTAACGTAAAATATTCAACATTATTGTGTTGAAAATATTACCATGTTGATAAAATCATTTTGTGTTGAAAATATTTGTGTTGAAAATATTGTTATGGTTGAAAATATCAGTGTTAAAAATATCATTGTGTTGAAAAGAGTGTTCAAAATATTAACATTAAAATATTCATTATTGTGTTGAAAATATCAGTGTTGAAAATATTAGTGTTGAAAATATTAGCGTTGAAAATATTGTGTTGAATATATTATTCTGTTGAAAAAAGTCTTCAAAATATTAACGTTAAAATATTCAACATTATTGTGTTGAAAATATTACCATGTTGATAAAATCGTTACTTTTGTGTTGAAAATATTCGTGTTGAAAATATTGTTATGGTTGGAAATATCAGAGTTAAAAATATCATTGTGTTGAAAATATTATTCTGTTGAAAATAGTGCTCAAAATATTAACGTATAAAATATTCAACATTATTGTGTTGAAAATATTACCATGTTGATAAAATCATTTTGTGTTGAAAATATCAGTGTTGAAAATACTGTGTTGAAAATATTGTTATTGTTGAAAATATCAGTGTTAAAAATATCATTGTGTTGAAAATAGTGTTCAAAATATTAACATTAAAATATTCATTATTGTGTTGAAAATATCAGTGTTGAAAATATTAGTGTTGAAAATATCATTATTAGTGTTGAAAATATTAGTGTTGAAAATATTGTGTTGAATATATTATTCTGTTGAAAAAAGTCTTCAAAATATTAACGTTAAAATATTCAACATTATTGTGTTGAAAATATTACCATGTTGATAAAATCGTTACTTTTGTGTTGAAAATATTTGTGTTGAAAATATTGTTATGGTTGAAAATATCAGAGTTAAAAATATCATTGTGTTGAAAATATTATTCCGTTGAAAATAGTGCTCAAAATATTAACGTAAAATATTCAACATTATTGTGTTGAAAATATTACCATGTTGATAAAATCATTTTGTGTTGAAAATAGTGTTGAAAATATTGTTATGGTTGAAAATATCAGTGTTAAAAATATCATTGTGTTGAAAATAGTGTTCAAAATATTAACATTAAAATATTCATTATTGTGTTGAAAATATCAGTGTTGAAAATATTAGTGTTGAAAATATTATTAATGTTGAAAATATTAGTGTTGAAAATATCGTGTTGAATATATTATTCTGTTGAAAAAAGTCTTCAAAATATTAACGTTAAAATATTCAACATTATTGTGTTGAAAATATTACCATGTTGATAAAATCATTTTGTGTTGAAAATATCAGTGTTGAAAATACTGTGTTGAAAATATTTGTGTTGAAAATATTGTTATTGTTGAAAATATCAGTGTTAAAAATATCAGTGTTGAAAATAGTGTTCAAAATATTAACATTAAAATATTCATTATTGTGTTGAAAATATTAGTGTTGAAAATATTATTAGTGTTGAAAATATTAGTGTTGAAAATATTGTGTTGAATATATTCTGTTGAAAAAAGTCTTCAAAATATTAACGTTAAAATATTCAACATTATTGTGTTGAAAATATTACCATGTTGATAAAATCGTTACTTTTGTGTTGAAAATATTCGTGTTGAAAATATTGTTATGGTTGAAAATATCAGAGTTAAAAATATCATTGTGTTGAATATATTATTCTGTTGAAAATAGTGCTCAAAATATTAACGTAAAATATTCAACATTATTGTGTTGAAAATATTACCATGTTGATAAAATCATTTTGTGTTGAAAATATCAGTGTTGAAAATACTGTGTTGAAAATATTGTTATTGTTGAAAATATCAGTGTTAAAAATATCATCGTGTTGAAAATAGTGTTCAAAATATTAACATTAAAATATTCATTATTGTGTTGAAAATATCAGTGTTGAAAATATTATTAGTGTTGAAAATATTAGTGTTGAAAATATTGTGTTGAATATATTATTCTGTTGAAAAAAGTCTTCAAAATATTAACGTTAAAATATTCAACATTATTGTGTTGAAAATATTACCATGTTGATAAAATCGTTACTTTTGTGTTGAAAATATTTGTGTTGAAAATATTGTTATGGTTGAAAATATCAGAGTTAAAAATATCATTGTGTTGAAAATATTATTCCGTTGAAAATAGTGCTCAAAATATTAACGTAAAATATTCAACATTATTGTGTTGAAAATATTACCATGTTGATAAAATCATTTTGTGTTGAAAATAGTGTTGAAAATATTGTTATGGTTGAAAATATCAGTGTTAAAAATATCATTGTGTTGAAAATAGTGTTCAAAATATTAACATTAAAATATTCATTATTGTGTTGAAAATATCAGTGTTGAAAATATTAGTGTTGAAAATATTATTAATGTTGAAAATATTAGTGTTGAAAATATCGTGTTGAATATATTATTCTGTTGAAAAAAGTCTTCAAAATATTAACGTTAAAATATTCAACATTATTGTGTTGAAAATATTACCATGTTGATAAAATCATTTTGTGTTGAAAATATCAGTGTTGAAAATACTGTGTTGAAAATATTTGTGTTGAAAATATTGTTATTGTTGAAAATATCAGTGTTAAAAATATCAGTGTTGAAAATAGTGTTCAAAATATTAACATTAAAATATTCATTATTGTGTTGAAAATATTAGTGTTGAAAATATTATTAGTGTTGAAAATATTAGTGTTGAAAATATTGTGTTGAATATATTCTGTTGAAAAAAGTCTTCAAAATATTAACGTTAAAATATTCAACATTATTGTGTTGAAAATATTACCATGTTGATAAAATCGTTACTTTTGTGTTGAAAATATTCGTGTTGAAAATATTGTTATGGTTGAAAATATCAGAGTTAAAAATATCATTGTGTTGAATATATTATTCTGTTGAAAATAGTGCTCAAAATATTAACGTAAAATATTCAACATTATTGTGTTGAAAATATTACCATGTTGATAAAATCATTTTGTGTTGAAAATATCAGTGTTGAAAATACTGTGTTGAAAATATTGTTATTGTTGAAAATATCAGTGTTAAAAATATCATCGTGTTGAAAATAGTGTTCAAAATATTAACATTAAAATATTCATTATTGTGTTGAAAATATCAGTGTTGAAAATATTATTAGTGTTGAAAATATTAGTGTTGAAAATATCGTGTTGAATATATTATTCTGTTGAAAAACGTCTTCAAAATATTAACGTTAAAATATTCAACATTATTGTGTTGAAAATATTACCATGTTGATAAAATCATTACTTTTGTGTTGAAAATATTCGTGTTGAAAATATTATTATGGTTGAAAATAGAGTTAAAAATATCATTGTGTTGAAAATAGTGTTCAAAATATTAACATTAAAATAGTCATTATTGTGTTGAAAATATTAACATGTTGATAAAATCATTACTATTGTGTTGAAATTATAAGTGTTGAAAATATTGTTGATTATTATTGTTGAAAATATCACTATTGTGTTCAAAATATTAACACTAAAATATTCAACATTGTATTGAAAATACTAACGTGTTGACTATCAGTATTATGTTGAAAATATTACCATGTTGATAAAATCATTACTATTGTGTTAAAAATGTCATTGTGTTGAAAATAGTGTTCAAAATATTAACGTTAATATATTCATTATTGTGTTGAAAATATTAACGTGTTGACTATCAGTATTATTGTGTTGAAAATATTACCGTGTTGATCAAATCATTACTATTGTGTTGAAAATATTGTTGAAATATTATTATTGTTGAAAATATCTGTGTTGAAAATATCATTATTGTGTTGAAAATAGTGCTCAAAATTTTAACGTTAAAATATTCAACATTATTGTGTCGAAAATATTACCATGTTGATAAAATCATTTTGTGTTGAAAATATTGTTATTGTTGAAGATATCTGTTAAAAATATCATTGTGTTGAAAATAGTGTTCAAAATATTAACATTAAAATATTCATTGTGTTGAAAATATTAACGTGTTGACTATCAGTATTATTGTGTTGAAAATATCATTATTGTGTTGAAAATATTAACGTAGTGACTATCATTACATGTTGAAGAGGTTCATTTAGCCTACTGACGTGTATTTAGAAATGGTTAATTTATATAAGCTAGTAAGGTAAAATGTTGTATCTGACAAGTTTCGGCTATCATTACATTTCTTCCGTCGTATTTTTGTGCTGTAAACATACATACATAGATATATATACATACATACATACATATATACTGTATACATACATAGATATATATACATACATACATATATACTGTATACATACATAGATATATATATACATACATACATATATACTGTATACATACATAGATATATATACATACATACATACATATATACTGTATACATACATAGATATATATACATACATACATATATACTGTATACATACATATATACTGTATACATACATATATACTGTATACATACAAATACACATATATACATCCATCCATCCATATATATATATACATATATATATATATACATACATATATATATACATACATATATAAACACATACATATATATATATATTACTGCTATTGTAGGAAAAAATATATTTTTATTAACTTAAACTCTCCGGTTGTCTTTTTTTTCTCTCTCTTAGAAAGGAGTTTGTGGAGGCGTACCTCCGCTACGTGTTCTGCGACTCCGTCAGCGATCAGTACTCGGCTTTTGCTTCGGGCTTCCTGAAGGTGTGCGGAGGAGACGTGTTGTCGCTCTTCCAGCCATCCGAGCTGATGGCCATGGTGGTGGGCAACAACAACTACAACTGGGACGAGATGGAAAAGGTGACGCTACCAAAATGCACCTCCGTTATTTTGTTCTAAATATGCCATTGGAATATTTTGCGTCTCCTACAGAACGCCGAGTACAAAGGAGAATATTCAGCCACTCATCCCACCGTGAGATTCTTCTGGGAGGTTTTTCACGACTTCCCGGAGGAGAAGAAGAAGCAGTTTTTATGTAAGCCAACAAATCATTGCACACAGATACGTTACTGACACCTACAGGCCTGGAGTGGAACTAAACTTCAAATTCATGTATTTACTTTTAAGCAACAACAAAGTGTCCAAACTCCTATTTGTTGCTTTTACTTCAACTCTTACTAGCAATATCACTGCAAAATTTCCAGGCCATTTTTTCCCCCATTCAAAATTAATTGGCAAGTTTTCAAACTTCCATTTCCACATTTTTCAACCCATTCCAACCATTCCAACCATTTTTTCAACTTCAAAACTTTCTAGGAATTTACCGAGTTCACATTTTTTACAAACCCCTTTTTGCCTTTTTTTTCTTCTTTCTGGCGACTACTCCTTCCACATTTTTCAACCCACTTCACCCGTCCAAGCATTCCTCTTAATCAGGACAAAAAACTAAGTTGTTTTTTCAAGCTGGAAAAATTCCCGATTTTCCTGAAATTCCAGGAATTCCTTAATACCATTTCTCGACCCATTTGAAAAATTACAACACCAACTCATTCAGGAAATTGACATATTTTAACATTTTCCCCCAAAATTCCCACTTTTTCTGAAATTCTCAAATTTCCATGAAATGTCCCATTGGGAAATTTTTCAAAGTCCCACATTTTTCATCCCATTCTAACCGTTCCAACTCGAAAATATTCTGCCTGTTCAAAATTGTGCGCTCTCCAACAATTAAAAAAACATTCTCAGCTTTTCCCGAAATTCCGTAATAACATTTTTCAATAAAAAAAAGTGTTACTACTCCAACTCATTCAGGACATTCACATCTTTGAAAATGTTCCCCGAAATTCCCAAATTTTCATGAAATTTCCCTTTGAAATGAATGGGGCATTTTTCAAAGTTCCACAACTCCCACATTTTTCATCCCATTCAAACCGTTCCAACTCCAAAATGTTCAATGTTATTACTTCAATATTTCTCGACCGATTTGAAAAATTCCAAAACCAACCATTAACTCATTCAGGACATTAGCATCTTTTAACATTTTCCCAAAATTCCCACATTTCCATGAAAAGTCCCGTTGAAATGAATGGTCCATTTTTCAAAGTTGCACAATCCCCACACTTTTCAACCTATTCAAACCATTCCACCTTCAACATATTCCACTCATACTGGACATTCAAGCTATATTTTTTTCAAGTCCAAAAACATTCCAGGAATTCCCAGAATTCCCGTTTTTTCCAAACCCCTTTTTGACATTTTTGTTTTCTGGCGACTACTCCTTCCACATTTTTCAACCCACTACAACCGTCCCACAGTCCAAATATTCCTCTTAATGAGGACAAAAAACGAAGTTGTTTTTCAAACTGGAAAAATTCCAGATTTTCCCAAAATTCCAGGAATTCCTTAATACCATCGCTTTTAAAAATGTTACATTTCTCAAACGATTTGAAAAATAAACTCATTCAGAACATTCACGTCCTTTTAACATTTTCCCAAAAATTCACACGGAAAATTCCAAATTTTTCACAGTTCCCCAATTCCCACATTTTTCATCACATTCAAACCGATAATTACAAATATGCAATATGTCTTGATTAAATAGAAACAATTGTCATCAGGAGCAAAAAGTATCGCAAAATTTTCAAATGATTTTCTATATCTTGTTGAGACAATTACTTCTCGTTTTTGTTTTAGATCGTTACAAATGTACTCTGGTTGTGTAAAAAGTTACAATTTCATCAGAAAAACAAATAAGCAAATAGTATTGTAAAAATGTGTGAAAGTTTTTTTTCGTACTTTTTTAGATTACACATTTGTTTAATGTCACGAGTTGTTCAAAATACCTAAACGTTTTTAGAGCGTTACAAATGTACTCTGGTTGTGTAGTACATCACAATTTCATCGGACAAAGTTGTGACAATAAGCGAGTAATATTCCAAAAATGTGAAAGCTTTTTCATATACAATTTTAGTTTACAACAAATGGTTTTTAATGTCATGAGTAAACGTTTTTAGATGGATACAAATGTACTTGTGTAGTACATCACAATTTCATCTGAAACAGACGTAAGCTAATAATATTCCAAAAAGCTATTTCTTGTACAATTTTAGATTATTACAAATTTGTTTTAATGTCATGAGTTGTTCAAAATAGGTAAACGTTCTTATCGTTACAAATGTACTCTGGTTGTGTAGTGTGTCACAATTTCATTGTAAAAAGTTGTGACAATAAGCGAGTAACATTCCGAAAGTATGTGAAAACTATTTCTCGTACAATTTTAGATTATTACAAATTTTTTTTAATGTCGTGAGTTGTTAAAAATGCGTAAACGTTTTTAGATTGTTACAAATGTACGCTGGTTTTGTAGTACATCACAATTTCACACTGAAAAAGTTGTGACAATAAGCGAGTAATATTCCAAAAATATGTGAAAGCTATTTCTCGTACAATATTAGATTATTGCAAATTAGTTTTAATATCATGAGCTGTTCAAAATACGTAAACGTTTTTAAATTGTTACAAATGTACTCTGGTTGTGTAGTACATCGCAATTTCATCGTAAAAAGTTGTGACAATAAGCGAGTATTATTCCGAAAATATGTGAAAGCTATTTCTCCGTAAAATTTTAGATTATTGCAAATTTGTTCGTATGTCGTGATTTATTAAAATTACGTAAAAGTTTTTAGATAGTTACAAATGTACTCTTGTGTAGTACATCACAATTTCATCGTAAAAAGTTGTGACAATAAGCGAGTAATATTCCGAAAACATGTGAAAGCTATTTCCCGTAAAATTTTAGATTATTGCAAATTTGTTCGTATGTCGTGATTTATTAAAATTACGTAAAAGTTTTTAGATAGTTACAAATGTACTCTGGTGGTGTAATACGTAACAATTTCATTGAAAAAAGTAGTAAGCGAGTAATATTCCGAAAATATGTGAAAGCTATTTCTCGTACTATTTTAGATTTTTTTAAATTTGTTTTAATGTCATGAGTTGTCAAAAATACTTTTTAGATCGTTACAAGTGTACTCTGGTTGTGTAGTACATCACAATTTCATCGTAAAAAGTTGTGACAATAAGAGAGTAATATTCCGAAAATATGTGAAAGCTATTTCTCGTACAATTTTAGATTACAAATTTGTTCGTATGTCGTGATTTATTAAAATTACGTGAAAGTTTTTAGATTGTTACAAAAAGAAGTAAGCTAACAATATTCCAAAAATGTGTGAAAGCTATTTCTCGCACAATTTTAGATTATTACAAATTTGTTTTAATGTCATGAGTTGTTAAAACTACGTAAACATTTTTAGATCGTTGCAAATGTACTCTATATTGTGACGTCTTATACAACCAATCGTAAAAAGTTGTGACAATAAGCAAGTAATACTTCGAAATTATGTGAGTTTTAGATTGCAAATTTGTATGTCGTAGTTTATTAAAATTACGTAAAAGGTTTTAGATAGTTATAAATGTACTCTGGTTGTGTAGTACATTGCAATTTCATCATAAAAAGTTGTGACAATAAGAGAGTAATATTCCGAAAATATGCGAAAGCTATTTCTCGTACAATTTTAGATTATTACAGATTTGTTTTAATGTCATAAGTTGTTAAAAATAATTTTTAGATTGTTACAAATGTACTCCGGTTGTGTAGTACATCACAATTTCATCGTATAAAGTTGTGACAATAAGCGAGTAATATTCCGAAAATTTGAAAGCTATTTCTCGTACAATTTTAGATTATTACAAATTTGTTTTAATGTCATGAGTTGTTAAAAATACTTTTTACATTGTTAAAAATGTACTCTGGTTGTGTAGTACATCGCAATTTCGTCGTAAAAAGTTGTGACAATAAGAGAGTAATATTCCGAAAATATGTGAAAGCTATTTCTCGTACAATTTTAGATTACAAATTTGTTCGTATGTCGTGATTCATTAAAATTACGTAAAAGTTTTTAGATGGATACGAATGTACTCAGGTTGTGTAATACATCACAATTTCGTCGGAAAAAGTTGTGACAATAAGCGAGTAATATTCCGCAAATTTGAAAGCTATTTATCGTACAATTTTAGATTATTAAAAAAAATGTTTAATGTCATGAGTTGTTAAAAATACTTTTTAGATCGTTACAAACGTACTCCGGTTGTGTAATACATCACAATTTCATCGTATAAAGTTATGACAATAAGCGAGTAATATTCCGAAAATATGTGAAAGCTATTTGTCATACAATTTTAGATTACAAATTTGTTCGTATGTCGTGATTCATTAAAATTACGTAAAAGTTTTTAAATGGATACAAATGTACTCTTGTTGTGTAATAACATCACAATTTCGTCGGAAAAAGTTGTGACAATAAGAGAGTAATATTCCGAAAATATGCGAAAGCTATTTCTCGTACAATTTTAGATTAAAAAATTGTTTTAGTGTCATGAGTTGTTAAAAATACTTTTTAGATGGTTACAAATGTACTCTGGTTGTGTGGTACATCACAATTTCGTCGTAAAAAGTTGACAATAAGCGAGTAATATTCCGAAAATATGTGAAAGCTATTTCTCATAAAATTTTAGATTATTGCAAATTCGTTCGTATGTCGTGATTTATTAAAATTACGTAAAAGTTTTTAGATAGTATTCTGGTTGTGTAATACGTCACAATTTCATCAAAAAAAGAATTAAGCGAGTAATATTACGAAAATATGTGAAAGCTATTTCTCGTACAATTTTAATTACAAATTTGATTTAATGTCATGAGTTGTTAAAAATACTTTTTAGATCGTTACAAATGTACTCTGGTTGTGTAGTATGTCACAATTTCATCGGAAAAAATTGTGACAAGCGAGTAATATTCCGAAATACAACTAAGTAAGTCCGCGTTCCACAAAATGACGTCTGCGTGCGTTTGCCGCCATGCAGTGTTCCTGACGGGCAGCGACCGCATCCCCATCCACGGCATGGCCAGCCTGAAGATCGTCATCCAGTCGACGGCGGCGGACGAGCAGCACCTGCCTGTGGCGCACACCTGCTACAACCTGCTGGACATGCCGCGCTACCACACCAAAGACGTCCTGCGCCGCCGCCTGACTCAGGCCATCGAGCAGTACGAGGGCTTCAGCCTGGTCTAGCGGCGGGGTCAAAGGTCAGACTCCCCATTGGCGCCCGTATCAAAAAGGTCTACTCTTCTTCCAAGGGCCCATGCAATTGTCAAATCTGTTATTTAACGTTAACTACTCATCTTTCTTCATGTTTGGCATCTCCAATGTTACACTGTGGCGTTCAAGTGGCTGTTGTTTTGCTGGGAGATCTGAGCACCGTCGTTTGTTTGAAAAGCAATGTATTTTATATTATGACATTCTATTTTTCCTTATTGTTTATATGTTCCAAATATTTTATTAAAGCAGCTCTTTCTTTTTTTTTGCACCTGAATAAAAAACATAACTATATTCTATGTGTTGTAAATCTCCCTTTTACTAATGATTACAGGAAATAATAGAATAAAATATTGTTTACAGCCAACTTTAAGGGTCACATTCCTCCTCATAACTGGAATACCAATAGTTATGACCGACGTAAAGTACAAGAAAAAAAGTACTACTTTGAACTAGAATCCGCGCTGTGTGGAATATTTATAGTAATCATAAATAAAATTGGGATTTTAGGGGACTAAATTTGGCAAGAATTAAGTAGAAAAATGTAAAATAATCATTTGAAATGTAATTTGAGTATTAAATTATTTTAAGATTAAAAAAATAGATTTTCAGAGATTAAAGTCTTAATATTACGCGAATAAAATATAAATATTTTCTGTCCCAAAAATAGTCCATCCATCCATCTTCTTCTGCTTAAGTATTCTTACAATAGTAAAAATATCAAAAAATATTGTGATTTTACATTCATTTTATGACAGTTAGGTCTTCATTTTTTATCATTCTAATAAAAGATAGTAATTTTTTTTACAATATATATATACATACATGTATATACATACATATATGTATATGTATATACACATACATACATACATGTATATACACATACATACATACATATATACACATACATACATACATACATACATACATGTATACACATACATACATACATACATGTATACACATACATACATACATACATACATGTATACACATACATACATACATGTATACACATACATACATACATACATACATACATACATGTATACACATACATACATACATGTATACACATACATACATACATGTATACACATACATACATACATACATACATACATACATACATGTATACACATACATACATACATACATGTATACACATACATACATACATACATGTATACACATACATACATACATACATGTATACACATACATACATACATACATGTATACACATACATACATACATACATGTATACACATACATACATACATACATACATGTATACACATACATACATACATACATGTAT
>NC_084630.1:33796596-33841596 GCF_033978795.1 Nerophis ophidion
TTCGGTCATGACCCAAAGCTCATGACCATAGGTGAGGATGGGAACGTAGATCGACCGGTAAATTGAGAGCTTTGCCTTCCGGCTCAGCTCCTTCTTCACCACAACGGATCGATACAACGTCCGCATTACTGAAGACGCCGCACCGATCCGCCTGTTGATCTCACGATCCACTCTTCCCCCACTCGTGAACAAGACTCCTAGGTATTTGAACTCCTCCACTTGGGGCAGGGTCTCCTCCCCAACCCGGAAATGGCACTCCACCCTTTTCCAGGCGAGAACCATGGACTCGGACTTGGAGGTGCTGATTCTCATTCCGGTCGCTTCACACTCTGCTGCGAACCGATCCAGCGAGAGCTGAAGATCCCGGCCAGATGAAGCCATCAGGACTACATCATCTGCAAAAAGCAGAGACCTAATCCCGTGGCCACCAAACCGGAACCCCTCAACGCCTTGGCTGCGCCTAGAAATTCTGTCCATAAAAGTTATGAACAGAATCGGTGACAAAGGACAGCCTTGGCGGAGTCCAACCCTCACTGGAAACGTGTCCGACTTACTGCCAGCAATGCGGACCAAGCTCTGACACTGATCATACAGGGAGCGGACCGCCACAATAAGACAGTCCGATACCCCATACTCTCTGAGCACTCCCCACAGGACTTCCCGAGGGACACGGTCGAATGCCTTCTCCAAGTCCACAAAGCACATGTAGACTGGTTGGGTAAACTCCCATGCACCTTCAAGAACCCTGCCGAGAGTATAGAGCTGGTCCACAGTTCCACGACCAGGACGAAAACCACACTGTTCCTCCTGAATCCGAGGTTCGACTATCCGGCGAAGCCTCCTCTCCAGTACACCTGAATAAACCTTACCGGGAAGGCTGAGGAGTGTGATCCCACGATAGTTGGAACACACCCTCCGGTCCCCCTTCTTAAAGAGAGGGACCACCACCCCGGTCTGCCAATCCAGAGGTACCGCCCCCGATGTCCACGCGATGCTGCAGAGTCTTGTCAACCAAGACAGCCCCACAGCATCCAGAGCCTTAAGGAACTCCGGGCGGATCTCATCCACCCCCGGGGCCTTGCCGCCGAGGAGCTTTTTAACTACCTCAGCGACCTCAGCCCCAGAAATAGGAGAGTCCACTACAGATTCCCCAGGCACCGCTTCCTCAAAGAAAGACGTGTTGGTGGGATTGAGGAGGTCTTCGAAGTATTCCTTCCACCGATCCACAACATCCGCAGTCGAAGTCAGCAGAACACCATCCGCACCATACACGGTGTTGATAGTGCACTGCTTCCCCTTCCTGAGGCGCCGTAGGGTGGTCCAGAATCGCTTCGAAGCCGTCCGGAAGTCGTTTTCCATGGCTTCCCCGAACTCTTCCCATGTCCGAGTTTTTACCTCCGCGACCGCTAAAGCTGCACACCGCTTGGCCCGTCGGTACCCGTCCACTGCCTCCGGAGTCCTATGAGCCAAAAGAACCCGATAGGACTCCTTCTTCAGCTTGACGGCATCCCTCACCGCTGGTGTCCACCAACGGGTTCTGGGATTACCACCACGACAGGCACCAAAATCCATGCGGCCACAGCTCCAATCAGCCGCCTCGACAATAGAGGTTCGGAACATGGTCCACTCGGACTCAATGTCCCGCATCTCCCTCGTCACATGTTCAAAGTTCTCCCGGAGGTGTGAATTGAAACTCTCTCTGACAGGAGACTCTGCCAGACGTTCCCAGCAGACCCTCACAATGCGCTTGGGCCTGCCAGGTCTGTCCGGCATCCTCCCCCACCATCGCAGCCAACTCACCACCAGGTGGTGATCGGTAGAAAGCTCCGCCCCTCTCTTCACCCGAGTGTCCAAAACATAAGGCCGCAAATCCGATGACACAACTACAAAGTCGATCATGGAACTGCGGCCTAGGGTGTCCTGGTGCCAAGTGCACATATGGACACCCTTATGTTTGAACATGGTGTTTGTTATCGACAAACTGTGACGAGCACAAAAGTCCAATAACAAAACACCACTCGGGTTTAGATCCGGGCGACCATTCTTCCCAATCACGCCTCTCCAGATTTCACTGTCGTTGCCAACATGAGCGTTGAAGTCCCCCAGTAGGACAAGGGAATCACCCGGGGGAGCACTTTCCGGTACTCCCTCGAGTGTACCCAAAAAGGGTGGGTATTCTGAACTGCTGTTTGGTGCGTAAGCACAAACAACAGTCAGGACCCGTCCCCCCACCCGAAGGCGAAGGGAAGCTACCCTCTCGTCCACTGGGTTGAACTCAAACGTGCAGGCTTTGAGCCGGGGGGCAACGAGAATTGCCACCCCAGCCCGTCGCCTCTCACTGCCGGCAACGCCAGAGTGGAAGAGGGTCCAGTCCCTCTCGAGAGAACTGGTTCCAGAGCCCTTGCTGTGCGTCGAGGTGAGTCCGACTATATCCAGCCGGAACTTCTCTACCTCGCGCACTAGCTCAGGCTCCTTCCCCCCCAGTGAGGTGACGTTCCACGTCCCAAGAGCTAGCTTCTGTAGCCGAGGATCGGACCGCCAAGTGCCCTGCCTTCGGCTGCCGCCCAGCTCACATTGCACCCGACCTCTTTGGCCCCTGCTATGGGTGGTGAGCCCATTGGAGGGGTGACCCACGTTGCCTCTTCGGGCTGTGCCCGGCCGGGCCCCATGGGAACGGGCCCCATGGGAACAGGCCCGACCACCAGGCGCTCGCCATCGTGCCCCAACTCGGGGCCTGGCTCCAGAGCGGGGCCCCGGTGACCCGCGTCCGGGCGAGGGAAATCTGGGTTCATTTTGTTGTAATTCCATAGAAGTCTTTGAGCTGCTCTTTGTCTGATCACTCACCTAGGACCTGTTTGTCTTGGGAGACCCTACCAGGGGGCATGAAAGCCCCCAGACAACATAGCTCCTAGGATCATTGGGACACGCAAACTCCTATACCACGGTAAGGTAGCAGCTTTTTTATGAAAAAAAATCATTACATTCACCTAAATATAACAAGAACTTCCCCCCAAATTTGTATTTTGTTTAGGAGAATAAAGCTATAATATCTACACAAAAGTCATAATAAAAAAATTAAATACATTTATTAGGACTCACATTGTTCTACAGAAGTGGTAGTACCACCTCAGAAAACACTTCCATTTCCACCATAATCACATACATTAATATGCAGTAGCATCGTAGGGTTAAGTATTCATTAAAATCAAGGCCGATTTTATTTAATAGATATATCTAATATTTTTGACCACATTACACACAGTTTGAACAGTAACACTGGTGGAATACAGTAAAATAAAACTCAGCACTTTAAGCAATTTTTTTGGGGTGTACCACTAGATGGAGCCCGTGTACCAGTTTGAGAATCCACTGTTCACATTGACCTGTGCCATCACTTTATGATCCAAAAGGAACACATTCAATTCAGGCTTTTTGAGGACGCAGATAAATATTAATAAAAATGTCTCATGAGGACTTACCTGCTACGTTGTTGTCGTTGGTCTGGATCCCGGTCGCGAGCGCGAGGAAGGTCAAGTGCAAATGGGAAAAGACTTCTGAATTTCTCCCAGGGATAAATAAAGTACTTTTCATTCTATTCTGTTCTATTCTAAGACGGGTCGTGCAAAAGAAGCCTAGACGACCCTGCACTCCTCAAGGAACTAAGCACAAAGCAAAAATGACGAGCAGGGAGCAACAGGTGCCACTAAATAGGCTCATTAGCTGGTGGAAGACAGCAGGGGTGCTGGCAGACAGTCAAGGTGCAGCAACGACAAAGGACTCCAACAGGAAGTACAACCAAAATAAGAGCACCAGGAAAAGACTTGACAACATAGCAATGATATTTCTTCTGTGATACATTTGATTAAAGTTCTACTGAAAGCCACTACTAGCGACCACGCAGTCTGATAGTTTATATATCAATGATGAAATATTAACATTGCAACACATGCCAATACGGCCGCTTTAGTTTACTGAATTGCAATTTTAAATTCCGCGCGGAAGTATCATGCTAAAACGTCGCGGTATGATGACGTCACGCATTGTAGAGGACATTTTGTTCCAGCACCGTTCCCAGCTATAAGTCGTCCGTTTTCATCGCATAATTCCACAGTATTCTGGACATCGGTGTTGCTGAATCTTATGGAATGTGTTCAATGAATAATGGAGACGTCAAAGAAGAAAGATGTAGGTGAGAAGCGGTGTATTGCAGCTGCCTTTAGCAAAGCCGGTGTTTCCTTGTTTACATTCCCGAAAGATGACCGTGAAGCTTTACTATGGAACAGAGCGGTCGAACGAACATGGTTCACTACCACATCTCAACCGGCAGTTTTCGGTGAGAAAATTGTGGTAATACGTCGGCTCTTCCCGTAGACATGAGCGGAGAGCTTGCGTCGTTCCTCTTGTGCCTGTCAAAGAGGCAGCTGCGGACTCTCTTGCCTCCTCCCACCGGCTGCCCTCGACCGTCGGATGCTCCCACCGTGGTGGAGGGAAAAAAAATAAAAACCCATCGGCAGCCTTCGCCTCGTCGAGAAACGTGGCTTCCCTCGGAGACACTGGCAGTCACCACACCCGTGGCCACACCCTTCTGGCTTTTTTTCCCCCCTGCTGTGCCAAATTCCGTTGACAGAAGTGCCAGGTTTACGCCACTTTCTTGCCGCACACTATTGCTATTGGATTGGAAGAGGATTGGACCACACACACAAAGTACAGTGTATTATGCTGCGATCATTTCGAAAGATCGTGTTTCAAAGAGGGTCCCTTGCGAAGGGCAGAGATGGGCATCGCCACCACCCGTCGAGTGCTGCTGAAGAAAGGTGCGGGGCCGACCCTCAGGTTGTACAGGTATGACCATATAATCTCACTAAAACACTAGTAACACAATAAGCAGATAAGAGATTTTCCAGAAAGATCCTAGTAAATGTGTCTAATAACATCTGAATAGTTTATATATCAATGATGAAATATTAACATTGCAACACATGCCAATACGGCCTTTTTAGTTTACTAAATTGCAATTTTTAATTCCGCGCACAAGTATCATGCTAAAATTTTTCTAGTCCTTCACTCTCACTATTCTCATCCACAAATCTTTCATCCTCGCTCAAATTAATGGGGAAATCGTCGCTTTCTCGGTCCGAATCGCTCCCGCTGCAGGTGGCCATGATTGTAAACAATGTTCAGATGTGAGGAGCTCCACAACCCATGACATCACGTGCACATCGTCTGCTACTTCCGCTACAGGCAAGGCTTTTTTATTAGCGACCAAAAGTTGTGAACTTTATCGTGGATGTTCTCAACTAAATCCTTTCAGTAAAAATATGGCAATATGGCGAAATGATCAAATATGACACATAGAATGGACCTGCTATCCCTGTTTAAATAAGAACATCTCATTTCAGTAGGCCTTTAACATTTGTTATTATAATGACACAATATCTATCTATTCTAATCTAATCTAATACACACACACACACACACACACACACACACACACACACACACACACACACACACACACACACACACGTTATCCTTTAGAATGGGGACCAAGTGTATGATCATGACTTGTGGGGACCACCCTTTCTACAAGCTGTGGAGGCATAACAAAAAAATGGTGTAAAACGGCCACTGCCCAGTTAGCTCATACATGTCTTTAAATCTCTGGATTGATGAAGTAATGTTCTGATCATACTTACTGGGGACCCTGGGGAAAAAAAGAGTTAATATGGTTCATGGGGACCAAATTTAAATCATTTTGCATAATTCACACAAATTTGTACGTGACAACTGAGGACCATTTAAAAAAAGAGTTCAAATTTGATGTTAAACATGTTTACTTTTTAGTAAACATGTTTTATGGGCCAAAGCTTAAAAATCACTTAGGCATCTTCAGACTGGATCTGACTATCATTTAAAAAAGTTTCCTTTAGGGGACCTGTTGGTTTTTTTTGTGGTCCCCATACTGTCAGAAGTCTCCTACAAGTGTATAAACAGTGCAATGTCCCCATTTAGTCAGAATTGTAAGAACACACACACGCACGCACGCACGCACACACACACACACACACACACACACACACACACACACACACACACACACACACACACACACACACACGCACGCACGCACACACACACACACACACACACACACACACACACACACACACACACACACACACACACACACACACACACACACACACACACACACACACACACGTTATCAGTTGGAATGGGGACCAAGTTTTTGATCGTGATTTGTGGGGACCACCCTTTCTACAGGTTGTGGAGGCATAAAAAAATGACATAAAACAGCCACTGCCCAGTAACTCAAACACGTCTTTAAATCTCTGGATTGATGAAGTAATGTGATGATCAGTCTTACCGGGGTCCCTGAGGAAAAAGAGTTGATATGATTAATGGGGACCAAATTTAAATCATTTTGCATAATTCACACAAATTTGTACGTGACAACTGAGAACCATTTAAAAAAAGAGTTCAAATTTGATGTTGAACATGTTTACTGAAAAGTAAACATGTTTTATGGGCCAAAGCTTAAAAATCACTTAGGTATCTTCAGAATGGATCTGACTATCATTTAAAACGGTTTCCCTTTAGGGGACCTGTTGTTGTTTTTTGTGGTCCCCATACTGTCAGAAGTCTCCTACAAGTGTGTAAACAGTGCAATGTCCCCATTTAGTCAGAATTGTAAGAACACACACACGCACGCGCACACACACACACACACACACACACACACACACACACACACACACACACACACACACACACACACACACACACACACACACACACACACACACACACACACACACTCTTTAGTCCCATGCAAACATTTACGTAGCTCTGCTTTTTATAATTTTGGAATTTTTGTCGGGCAACAAAAAAAAGTGATTTAAACGTAAAAAAAAAAAACATTTTAGTGCTGGGTGGTGCAGCAGTCACGTTTTGAGGAAATAAAAGCGCTTTGATAAACGTGGATCTATTTTGACTGACAGGATTGGACACATGAACATTACATCATCTTCTTACGTCACATGACCAGATTTAGTTGGCGTGCTGTCGTAGATTAATTTAGTCAGCGTGACACAGCTGCTCCAAAATTCCCATGCCGGCTTTTTTTTTTTTTTTTCCCCATACTGTCAGGATTTTTTTTTAATCATTTAGCTCCACGGTTGTATTTTAAAAAAATTAAAATTTCACCTTTTTATTATATTTATCTGAGATAAAACATCCAAAATATTCCAATCTTACTCGAATAAATATGATAATCAGTGATAAATACCAGGAATTTTATGACACAGAGTAAATTCCCGTTTCGTAATATTACGTTACGTAATATTACAACTTTTAAATATAACAGTTTTAGAAAAAAATTAACTCTGCACGATATCTCCCAAAAAATCTGATATTTTATCGTGAAAAGATCAAAGAGTAACTCACGAACAAAAAGGCCAACATGTCATGACATCGTTACAAGTTACGAAGTGTCCACTCTAGACCTGCTGTGTCATTACAGACCACTAGGGGGCATATTATATGTGCAGTGCAAATAAAATATGTACGTGCGATAAGAGAAGAGAAAGAAAAACGCAGAAGCCAAGAGTGAGTAAAAATATCTTTTCATTGATATTATGTACAAAATACAAATAAAGTTTATGTACTAAAATGTACACACTCAAATCCCACCACGCCTGGCCAGTGTTTGCATTCAATAAAACGAAATTCACACTGATTGTATCGTCCATCCATTTTGGAGAAAGAGGAAAAAAAACATAGTTGCTTACAGAAATGTAAACATCGGTATGTACAGCACGACGATGGAGGAACATTTGGAGAATTTTGTTTTGGTTTCACTCCGAATTTTGAGAATGTGAGCGTTCAGCAGCACCAACGCAAACGACTACGACTATGACGACAATACTCCAAAATCCGCAAATAAAATGTTCTACGGTACTAAAAACACAAACCACGGTGAGGCTTTGGCTGCTGCTACGCTAGAGAGTACTGCGAGGTTACATCGACTACCAGACTATCCTAAAAAAAAGCACCTATCAAAGACCTGGGCAAATTAAGTTGCAATATAATGCCTAATCACTTATTTATTATGATCGTAACATTCCGACTTTTTTCCATATTACAGAAAGAGTTGTAATATTACAAAATAAAGTTGCAATATAATGGCCAGTTACTAACAATTTTACTTATTCATTGAAGTTGTAACATTACGATTTTTTTTCATATTACAGAGAAAGTTTTAATATTACAAAATAATGTTGCAATATAATGTCTAATTACATATTTATTATGATCGTAACATTCAGACTTTTTTCATATTATAAAATAAAGTTGCAATATAATGGCCAATTACTAACAATTTTACTTATTCATTGAAGTCGTAAAATTATGATTTTTTTTCCATATTACGGAGAAAGTTTTAGTCTTACAAAATTAAGTTACAATATAATGTCTAATCACTTACTCATTAAAGTCGTAACATTGCGACTTTTTTCATATTACACAAAGAGTTGTAGTATTACAAAATGAAGTTGCAGTATAATGGCAAATTACATATTCATTATGATCGTAACGTTCCGACTTTTTTCATATTACAGAAAGAGTTGTAATATTACAAAATCAAGTTGCAATATAATGTCTAATTGCATATTTATTATGATCGTAACATTCCGACTTTTTTCATATTACAGAAAGAGTTGAAATATTACAAAATAAAGTTGCAAAATAATTGCCAATTACTAACAATTTTACTTATTCATTGAAGTCGTAACATTACGATTTTTTTTTCATATTACAGAGACAGTTTTAATCTTACAAAATAAAGTTGCAATATAATGTCTAATTACACATTTATTATGATCGTAACATTCCGACTTTTTTCATATTACAGAAAGAGTTGTAGTATTACAAAATAAAGTTGCAATATAATGTCTAATTAAATATTTATTATGAACGTAACATTCCGGATTTTTTCATATTACAGAAAGACTTGTAATATTACAAAATAAAGTTGCAATATAATGGCCAATTAATGACAATTTTACTTATTCATTGAAGTTGTAACATTACGATTTTTTTTTCACATTACAGAGACAGTTTTAATCTTACAAAATAAAGTTGATCGTAACATTCCGACTTTTTTCATATTACAGAAAGAGTTGTAATATTACAAAATAAAATTGCAATATGATGTCTAATTACAAATTTGTTATGATCGTAACATTCCGACTTTTTTCACATTACAGAAAGAGTTGTAATATTACAAAATAAAGTTGCAATATAATGGCCGATTACTAACAATTTTACTTATTCATTGAAGTCGTAACATTACGATTTTTTTTCATATTACAGAGAAAGTTTTAATCTTTCAAAATAAAGTTGCAATATAATGTCTAATCACTTACTCATTAAAGTCGTAACATCACGACTTTTTTCATATTACAGAAAGAGTTGTAATATTACAAAATAAAGTTGCAATATAATGTCTAATTACATATTCATTGTGATCGTAACAGTCTGACTTTTTTCACATTACAGAAAGAGTTGTAATATTACAAAATAAAGTTGCAATATAATGGCCGATTACTAACAATTTTACTTATTCATTGAAGTCGTAACATTACGATTTTTTTCATATTACAGAGAAAGTTTTAATCTTTCAAAATAAAGTTGCAATATAATGTCTAATTACTTACTCATTAAAGTCGTAACATTACGACTTTTTTCATATTACAGAAAGAGTTGTAATATTACAAAATAAAGTTGCAATATAATGTCTAATTACATATTCATTATGATCGTAACAGTCTGACTTTTTTCATATTACAGAAAGAGTTGTAAGATTACAAAATAAAGTTGCAATAAAGTTCCATGGTAACTGGATATACCAGTTACTATGGTAATGTAATTAGTTACTATGGTAATGTAATTAGTTACTATGGTCATCTACGTCACAGCAGCTCAGACGAGGCACCAAACAGTGTGGGCGGGAAGCGTTTCCACAGACACGGAAGGAGATTTTCACAACAAAGTTCTAAAGCTTAGTGATATATCAGATTGTGGGTGGGTTTATTTTGTACCCTTCGTGTTTATATTTCACTGTTTGTTGCAGTTTTGTTACGTGTCACTTAATTGTAAAATAAGTAAGGGGGTGTGACATTCATATTTTGTCAATATTCAGTGTTTTATCGTTCATAGAAAAATAAAAAATTGCATTACGTTTTTTTAAGGCTGTTTGTCATAACGCTTTTAGCATTCAATCAGACATTATTGTGAAGTTTTGTATTAGTGTTCCTAAAAATAGATATAACGGCCCCCAGACACAATTTCTTTCTGTAGATATGGCCCCCCGAGTCAAATTAAATGCCCAGGCCTGACCTATCATCTACTACTAAAAACACCTCGATCTTTTTTCGTATTTCTCGGAAACAAAAGAAACATTTTTTGGTGTTGTTTTTCCAAAAATAATAAATAGGTAAGTACTTTTTGTTTGATAAAAAACAAAGTCATAGAGTTGGACGTTGCATATATATATATATATATATATATATATATATATATATATATATATATATACATATATATATATATATATATATATATATATATATATATATATATATATAAATAATAAAATACAACAAAATATGTGTGTATATATGTATGTATATGTACATATGTATATACAGTACTTACTGTATATGTATGTATGTATATATATAAATACACATATATATATATATATATATATATATATATATATATATATATATATATATATATATATATATATATATATATATATATATATATATATATATATATAAACCCTACTTCTGATTTAGGGCTATATAAATAAATATTGATTGATATTAAATATTTTTTCGCGTAAAAATAAAATTTTTTGCACAATACCAACTTTAGTCTGGCAAATTCTCTCGATTTAATACGTTCTATTATCGTGTTTTGTAGCCCCGAGTACTCTTTTGTCTCAGCAGCCAAATCATTTTAGCCAGGAAGTTTTCTTACATTAAATGTGAACAAATTTGTCGTAAAATTATCTTTACGACAAATCTAACAAATGAGTGAACGTGATGGCTTCATTTGAAGACTTCGTATATGTTCCTCTTGTGGTTGAAATATGTTGAAAAGGAGAGGAAAAACGAGTGGGGATTATTATTATTATTATTATTATTATTATTATTAAAAGTGTAATTGTTGAGGGTTTCGTCCGCAGTTTGGAGATGGTAAAAAAATCCAGTTTTTAGTTTTTAGACCAACTTGGTGGCGTCTCTTTTGCTGATGAGGACCTCCAGCAGCCTCAGCTTGGCTTTGATGTGTTTGTACTCGTTGTAGTCCACTGCCAGCGGGGAACGGTCCTCCTTCTGGATGGTCCTGGGGACGGAGAACGTGAGCGAAACCGTTATTCAAGAAAAAGTCGTAACGCTGTTTAAAACAAACAAACAAAAAAGTTCGTACCTTCCGTTTTGTCGAAAGAACTGCTCTTCAAATTCTTTGAGGGTTTTGCGGATTCTCTTCTTCTCTTCTCGGGCCTCCTGGAGTTGTTCCACCAGTTCTTGCCTACAAGTCGTAAAAACACGATATTATATTTGTTGGCGTTACGTAAAGAGAACAAAAATGACATTTTACGTTAAAAAAAGGTCAGAATACATTTTTTATAATTATGAAATTACGCAGCAGAAATGAATCTTCATCGTTTTTTTTAAATAAATACGATAACATTTTATTCTCGTAGCTTTATTTGCACGCACAAGTTATTTATAAATTTAGATCTGGTTATATTTTGCAATGTTACTCATTGTTCCTTGATTCAAATTATCGTACTTGTACGTATTTTTAATAAATCACGACTTAAGAACAAATTTGTATTAATCTAAAATTGTACGAGAAGTAGCTTTCACATATTTTTGGAATATTACTCGCTTATTGTCACAAACTTTTCCGATGAAATTGTGACGTACTACACAACCAGAGTACATTTGTAACGATCTAAAAACGTTTAGGTATTTTCAACAACTCATGACATTAAAACATATTTGGAATAATCTAAAATTGTACGAGAAATAGCTTTCACATATTTTCGGAATATTATTCGCTTACTTATTTTTTCGATTAAATTGTGATATATTATACAACCATAGTACATTTTTAACAATCTAAAAACATTTACGTAATTTTAATAAATCACGACATTAGGACACATTTTCAATAATCTAAAATTGTACGAGAAATAGCTTTCACATATTTTCGGAATATTACTCGCTTATTGTCACAACTTTTTACGATGAAATTTTGATGTACTGCACAGCCAGAGTACATTTGTAATGATCTAAAAATATTAAAATATTTTTTAACAACTTTTGACATCAAAACAAATTTGTAATAATCTAAAATTGTACGAGAAATAGCTTTCACATATTTTCGGAATATTATTAGCTTACTTCTTTTTACGACGAAATTGTGATGTATTACACAACCAGAGAACATTTGTAATGATCTAAAAACTTTATGTAATTTTAACAAATCACGACATAACAACAAATATGCAATAATCTAAAATTGTACGAGAAATAGCTTTCACATGTTTTCGCAATATTATTTGCTTTGATACTTTTTTTTTTTTTTTAATGAAATTGTGACGTATTACACAACCAAAGTACATTTGTCGTGATCTAAAAACATTTACGTATTTTTAATAACTCATGACATTAAAACAAATTTGTAATAATGTAAAATTGTACGAGAAATAGCTTTCACATATTTTCGGAATATTACTCGCTTATTGTCACAACTTGTTCCAATGAAATTGTGACATACTACACAACCAGAGTACATTTGTAACGATCTAAAAACGTTTAGGTATTTTGAACAACTCATGACATTAAAACATATTTGGAATAATCTAAAATTGTACGAGAAATAGCTTTCACATATTTTTGGAATATTATTCGCTTACTTATTTTTTCGATTAAATTGTGACACATTACACAACCATAGTACATTTTTAACGATCTAAAAACATTTACGTAATTTTAATAAATCACGACATAAGAACACATTTTCAATAATCTAAAATTGTACGAGAAATAGCTTTCACATATTTTCGGAATATTACTCACTTATTGTCACAACTTTTTACGATGAAATTTTGATGTACTGCACAGCCAGAGTACATTTGTAATGATCTAAAAATATTAAAATATTTTTTAACAACTTTTGACATCAAAACAAATTTGTAATAATCTAAAATTGTACGAGAAATAGCTTTCACATATTTTCGGAATATTATCAGCTTACTTCTTTTTTTCGACGAAATTGTTATGTATTACACAACCAGAGAACATTTGTAATGATCTAAAAACTTTTAAGTAATTTTAACAAATCACGACATAACAACAAATATGCAATAATCTAAAATTGTACGAGAAATAGCTTTCACATGTTTTCGCAATATTATTTGCTTACTTTTTTTTTTTTATGAAATTGTGACGTATTACACAACCAAAGTACATTTGTCGTGATCTAAAAACATTTACGTATTTTTAACAACTCATGACATTAAAACAAATTTGTAATAATTTAAAATTGTACGAGAAATAGCTTTCACATATTTTCGGAATATTGCTCGCTTATTGTCACAACTTGTTCCGATGAAATTGTGATGTACTACACAACCAGAGTACATTTGTAACGATCTAAAAACTTTTACGGAATCTAAATAGATCACGACATGAGAACAGATATGCAACAATCTAAAATTGTACGAGAAAAAGCGTTCACATATTTTCGCAATATTATTCGCTTACTTGTTTTTTTCGATGAAATTGGAACGTATTACACAACCAGAGTACTTTTGTAACAATCTAAAATGATACAAAAAGTAATTGTCTCAAAAAGATATAGAAAATAATTTGAAAATGTTGCGATACTTTTTGCTCACGATGACATTTGTTTCTATTTAATTATGACATATTGCACATTTGTAATTATTTATTACTGTACAGGAAATATTTTTCGTGTACCAAAAATCTCGTAACTTCGTCAAATAATTTCACGTTTTTTACGATCTTAAATTGTATGAGAAATAATTGAACAAGTTTTTGCGATACTATTTCTTTTTCGTGCATGATATTTTTTTCTATTGGACATGTTGGTAATAATCGATCATTGTACAAGAAATATTTTTATTGTACAAAAAAAATAAAATAATTTCAGGATTTTGTTTTTTTTAATTTGCTCAGTTACTTTAATTTTGCTATATTCCGACACAGTGTTACTGTTCAAACTGTGTGTAATGTTACAGTGGCCAGAAATATCAAATAAACTTGTTGCATAAAACATCTACCTTGTTTTTAATGAAAACTTATGCCTACTACGCTACTGGGTTTAACAATGTAAAAGCGCTTTGAGTCTCTAGAAAAAAGCGCTATATACTTAACGTCACTTATATTACGCTTTCGTCTCATAGAATTACAACTTTATCGGTTTGCTGTGAATTTAGGTCTCGTTCGTTCTCGAAATATTAGACGCCGTTTTGAAATGAATCTTCCATTTTCTACCGCTTGTCCCTTTTGGGGTCACGGGGGTGCTGGAGCCTATCCCAGCTGCATTCGGGCGGAAGGCGGGTTACACCCTGGATAAGTCGCCACCTCAAATATAATTTCCCATTCATCCATTTTTCTACCGCTTGTCCCTTTTGGGTTCGCGGGGGTGCTGGAGCCTATTCCAGCTGCATTCGGGCGGAAGGCGGGTTACACCCTGGACAAGTCGCCACCTCATCGACAATTTGATTTGTCAATTCTCACGTTAATTACGAATAATTCTAAAAAAACTCAAGGACGAGGTCTTTTTGGGAAAAAAAACAAACACTTTAGTAGCTTATTTCCTGTAAGTTATGACTAAATCGCACATGTTACACCATTTTTTTTGTCGACGGTATTTGATCTCGTGTAAGAGGAAGAGGGGTGGGTTAATCATTTTGCAATGCAGTCTGCTGAAAGCATATCAACTGATGCTGTGAAACATTTTAACATATTCGAAACTCCACTGCCATCTGGTGGCTAAATTCGTCACGTTTCACGTGTCAGGTAAACAGCTATGAATGTGAATCCCCTTCACACGGTGCTAAATAGACATGAGGGTCTCACAAATTCAGTTCTTTTGGTGAAATATCCTGCTTACGTGGTGGCCGAGTGCAGGTTGGACAGTCGCATGTCGGTGGTGGCGTTGACAGAAGGACAAAGTTCGTCCACGGGGGAAATAAAACCGTCCACTTCCTGCTCGGCGGGACCCAGAAAGTTGAGCACGTTCAGGTCGGGCCTGGCGGTCGTGGAGAACTGCGTCTTGGCGTCGCCCTCGTCTTCGGAGCCCTCTTCTTCCTCCTGCGGGAGTGAGACGGCGGTTTAGAAGGGTGTAGCGGACTGGTGGAGACACGGGTTAGTGGTCACTGATCATCAGCCCTCTTATATCGGGACGTCAAACTTGTTAGTACGAGTCGATTAAGGAGTTATTGTGCTCAGTCACGCAGAATTTTGGATGGAATTTCATGGATTCAAAATACTTGAGGTAAGATCTCAGTGGAAAGGTAATGCAAACAATCCTTAAAAGCTAAAAATAACACATTTGTAAAGGATGTCTTCATCGCTATGTGTCACGTAAATGGCCAGCTAATAACTTCATATTTTATAAAAATAAAAAAATCACGTACTGTATTTACAATTTGCAGGTTTCTTTTTTTTTGTATAATTATTTACAGCTTCATTTCGAGTTAGCTAGCTATCTAAAACAACACATCATTGTTTCACCACTTTTCAAATGTTGTCAATATTTGACCTTTTAGCAAACCATTTTTATAACAGTATTATCCAGGATAAAGAAAGTCGTAAGTTTACGAAGAAAATTCTGCAAGCTAGCTATCTAAAACAACACAATATCGTTTCACCATAAAAAAAATGTGTTTCTTCAAATGTTGTGAATATTTGCCCTTTTAGTAAATCATTTTTATAATACTATATTAGAAGATAAAGAAAGTCGTAACTTTACGAATTTTTTTTTGCTAGCTAGCTATCTAAAATACATTGTTTCACCGTTAAAAAAAAATTTGTTTCTTCAAATGTTGTGAATATTTACCCTTTTAGTAAATAATTTTTATTATAGTATATTCGAGAATAGGGAAAGTTGTTACTTTACGAAAAACATTTTGCTAGCTAGTTATCTAAAACAACACAACATTTTCTCACCATTCTTCAAATGTTGTGAATATTTGCCCTTTTAGCAAACCATTTTTATAACAGTATTATCGAGGATAAAGTAAGTCGTAAGTTTACGAAGAAAAGTCTGCAAGCTAGCTATCTAAAACAACACAATATTGTTTCATCATAAAAAAAAACGTGTTTCTTCAAATGTTGTGAATATTTGCCCTTTTAGTAAATCATTTTTATAATACTATAATATAAGATAAAGAAAGTCGTAACTTTACGAAGAAAATTTTGCTAGCTAGCTATTTAAAATACAACATTGTTTCACCGTTTAAAAAAATGTGTTTCTTCAAATGTTGTGAATATTTGGCCTTTTAGTAAACAATTTTTATAATAGCATAATCGAGAATAGGGAAAGTTGTTACTTTACGAAGAACATTTTGCAAGCTAGCTATCTAAAACAACACAATATCGTTTCATCATAAAAAAAAACGTGTTTTTTCAAATGTTGTGAATATTTGCCCTTTTAGTAAATAATTTTTATAATACTATAATATAAGATAAAGAAAGTCGTAACTTTACGAAAACATTTTTTCTAGCTAGCTATCTAAAATACAACATTGTTTCACCGTTAAAAAAAAATGTGTTTCTTCAAATGTTGGGAATATTTACCCTTTTAGTAATAATTTTTACAATAATAGTATAATCGAGGATAGGGAAAGTTGTAACATTACGAAGAACATTTTGCTAGCTAACTATCTAAAACAACACAACGTTTTCTCACCATTCTTCAAATGTTGTGAATATTTGCCCTTTTAGCAAATCATTTTTATAATAGTATAATCGAGGATAAAGAAAGTTGTTACTTTACGAAGAAAATTTTGTAGGGCTAGCTATCTAAAACAACACAACATTGTTTCTCCCTTCTTCAAATATTGTGAATATTTGTCCTTTTAGCAAATAATTTGTGTAAAAGTATAATCAAGGATAAAGAAAGTCTTAAGTTTACAAAGAGAATTTTGCTAGCTAGCTATCTAAAACAACACAGACATTTTCTCACCATTCTTCAAATGCTGTGAATATTTGCCCTTTTAGCAAATCGTTTTTATAATAGTATAATCGAGGATAAAGAAAGTTGTTACTTTACGAAGAAAATTTTGCAGGACTAGCTATCTAAAACAACATAACATTGTTTCACCATTCTTCAAATGTTGTGAATATTTGCCCTTTTAGCAAATCATTTTGGTAAAAGTATTATTGAGAATAAAGAAAGTTGTAAGTTTACGAAGAAAATTCTGCAAGCTAACTATCTAAAACAACACAATATCATTTCATCATTAAAAAAACATGTTTCTTCCAATGTTGTGAATATTTGCCCTTTTAGTAAATCATTTTTATGATACTATAATAGAAGTTAAAGAAAGTCGTAACTTTACGAAAAAAAAAATTTCTAGTTAGCTATCTAAAATACAACATTGTTTCACCGTTAAATAAAAATGTGTTTCTTCAAATGTTGTGAATATTTACCCTTTTAGTAATAATTTTTATAATAGTATAATCGAGGATAGGGAAAGTTGTTACTTTACGAAGAACATTTTGCTAGCTAGCTATCTAAAACAACACAACATTTTCTCCCCATTCTTCAAATGTTGTGAATATTTTCCCTTTTAGTAAATCATTTTTATAATAGTATAATCGAGGATAAAGAAAGTTGTTACTTTACGAAGAAAATTTTGCAAGCCTAGCTATCTAAAACAACACAACATTGTTTCACCATTCTTCAAATGTTGTGAATATTTGCCCTTTTAGCAAATCATTTTTATAATAGTATAATCGAGGATAAAGAAAGTTATTACTTTACGAAGAAAATTTTGCAGGGCTAGCTATTTAAAACAACACAACATTGTTTTCACCACTCTTCAAATGTTTTCAATATTTGACCTTTTAGCAAACCATTTTTATAACAGTATTATTGAGGATAAAGAAAGTTGTAAGTTTACGAAGAAAATTCTGCAAGCTAACTATCTAAAACAACACAATATCATTTCATCATTAAAAAAACTTGTTTCTTCAAATGTTGTGAATATTTGCCCTTTTAGTAAATAATTTTTATAATACTATAATAGAAGTTAAAGAAAGTCGTAACTTTACGAAATTTTTTTTGCTAGTTAGCTATCTAAAATACAACATTGTTTCACCGTTAAAAAAAAATGTGTTTCTTCAAATGTTGTGAATATTTACCCTTTTAGTAATAATTTTTATAATAGTATAATCGAGGATAGGGAAAGTTGTTACTTTACGAAGAACATTTTGCTAGCTAGCTATCTAAAACAACATAACATTTTCTCACCATTCTTCAAATGTTGTGAATATTTTCCCTTTTAGCAAATCTTTTTTATAATATTATAATCGAGGATAAAGAAAGTTGTTACTTTACGAAGAAAATTTTGCAGGGCTAGCTATCTAAAACAACACGACATTGTTTCACCATTCTTCAAATGTGAATATTTGCCCTTTTAGCAAATCATTTTTATAAAAGTATAATCGAGGATAAAGAAAGTCTTAAGTTTACGAAGAAAATTTTGCCAGCTAGCTATCTAAAACAACACAACATTGTTTCACCATTTAAACAAAATGTGTTTCTTCAAATGTTGTGAATATTTATTGTTTTAGTAAACTATTTTTATAATAGTATAATCGAGGATAAGAAAAGTCATAACTTTACGAAGAAAATTTTGCTAGCTAGCTATCTAAAACAATACAATATTGTTTCACCATTCTTCAAATGTTGTGAATAGTTGTCCTTTTAGTAAATATTTTTTATAATAGTATAATCTAGGATAAAGAAAGTCGTAACTTTATGAAGAAAATTTTGCTAGCTAGCTATCTAAAACACAACATCGTTTCACCATTTAAAAAAAAAATTTGTTTCTTCAAATGTTGTGAATATTTACCCTTTTAGTAATAATTTTTATAATAGTATAATCGAGGATAGGGAAAGTTGTTACTTTACGAAGAACATTTTGCTGGCCAGCTATTTAAAACAACACAACATTGTTTCACGATTAAAAAATATATATATATTTTTTTCAAGCACAGCCACAGTAAAAACATTGTGTTTCTTAACGTATTAGGAATATTCATAAGTGGAGTTTGGGTCATCTACTGCCCTAAAAATAAAAACAAAACAAAACTGTTGTTAATAAAGCTAGGCGTTAGCTCGTGAGATCCACAAATTCTCAAATGTTTACGTAACATTTTATGCTAACGTACATACTTTTCCTTAATATGCTCAATATTTTCTGAATGTTAGGTTTCTTCCCTTTAGTACGTATTTTGGGGGGTAAATCCAAACAAAGTCTAAAAATAAATAAAAATTAACATGCATGATGCTAACGAAAACTAAGACCAAAATGTATTTTTTTTTTTTTTTTAAGCACAGCCATAGTGAAAACATTGTGTTTCTAAACGTATTAAGAATGTTTATTAGTGGAGTTTGGGTCATCTACTGCCCTAAAAATGTAAAAAAAATTCATTGTTTTTAATAAAGCTAAGCGTTAGCTCGTGAGAACCACAAATTCTCAAATGTTTACGTAATTTTTTTTGCTAACGTACATACTTTTCCTTAATTTGCTCAATATTTTCTGAATGTTAAGTTTGTTCCCTTTAATACATATTACAATTTTGGGGTAAATTAAACAGGAACACACAAAAAAAAATCTACCAAAATTAACACGCATGATGCTAACTAAACCTAATACAAAAAACTATCCATTCATCCATCTAGCCTAGCTTTTTTAATTTTTTTTTTAATGCACAGCTACAGTGAAATCATTGTATTTCTAAATGTATTAGGAACGTTTATTAGTGGCGTTTGAGTCATTTACTGCTATAAAAATGTAAAAAAATAATGTTTTTGATAAAGCTAGGCGTTAGCTAGTGAGAACCACAAATTCTCAAATGTTTATGTACTTTTTATGCTAACGTACATTTTCTGAATGTTAAGTTTTTCCCCTTTAGTACATATTTTTGTAAGCACAGCCACAGTGAAAACATTGTATTTCTGAACGTAATAGGAACGTTAATAAGTGGAGTTTGGGTCATCTACTGCCTAAAAAATGTAAAAAAAAAAAAAATGTTTTTAATTAAGCTAGGCGTTAGCTAGTGAGAACCACAAATTCTCAAATGTTTACGTACTTTGACTTTTCCTTGATGTGCTCAATATTTTCTAAATCTTAAGTTTTTTTTCCCTTTAGATTAGATTAGATTAGATAGATAGTTCTTTATTTATTCCGTCAGGAGAGTTCCTTCAGGAAAATTACAATTTTCAGCACAATCCCATTAAGTTTTTTTTCCCTTTAGTGCATATTACATTTTTTGGGGGCTAAATCCAAACAAAGTCCCCAAAAAAATTAACATGCATGATGCTAACTAAGGCTAAGACAAATTTTTTGTAATTTTTTTTTAAGCACAGCCGCAGTGAAAACATTGTATTTCTGAACATAATAGGAACGTTAATAAGTGGAGTTTGGGCCATCTACTGCCCAAAAAATGTAAAAAAAAAATAAAATTAAAAAAAAGTTTAATTAAGCTAGGCGTTAGCTAGTGAGAACCACAAATTCTCAAATGTTTACGTAGTTTGACTTTTCCTTAATTTGCTCAATATTTTCTAAATGTTAAGTTTTTTTCCCTTTAGTGCATATTACATTTTTTGGGGGTTAAATCCAAACAAAGTAAAAAAAAATTAACATGCATGATGCTAACTAAGGCTAAGACACATTTTTTGTAATTTTTTTTTAAGCACAGCCACAGTGAAAACATTGTATTTCTGAATGTAATAGGAATGTTTATTAGTGGAGTTTGGGTCATCTACTGCCCAAAAAAATGTAAAAAAAAAAAAAGTTTTTAATTAAGCTAGGTGTTAGCTAGTGAGAACCACAAATTCTCAAATGTTTACGTACTTTGACTTTTCCTTAATTTGCTCAATGTTTTCTAAATGTTAAGTTTTTTTTCCCTTTAGTGCATATTAAATTTTTTGGGGGCTGAATCCAAACAAAGTCAAAAAAAAAAATTAACATGCATGATGCTAACTAAGGCTAAGAAAAAAATGTTTTTTTTTTTTTTTTTTAAGCACAGCCACAGTGAAAACATTGTATTTCTGAACGTAATAGGAACGTTAATAAGTGGAATTTGGGTAATCTACTGCCCAAAAAATGTGAAAAAAAAGAAAGTTTTTAATTAAGCTAGGCGTTAGCTAGTGAGAACCACAAATTGTCAAATGTTTACGTACTTTGACTTTTCCTTAATTTGCTCAATATTTTCTAAATGTTAAGTTTTTTTCCCTTTAGTGCGTATTACATTTTTTGGGGGCTAAATCCAAACAAAGTAAAAAAAAAACAACATGCATGATGCTAACTAAAGCTAAGACAAACATTTTTAAATTTTTTTTTTTAAAGCACAAACAAAGTGAAAACATTGTATTTCTGAACGTAATAGGAACATTTATTAGTGGAGTTTGGGTCATCTACTGCCCAAAAAAATGTAAAAAAAAAAAAAAAAAAAAGTTTAATTAAGCTAGGCGTTAGCTAGTGAGAACCACAAATTCTCAAATGTTTACGTACTTTGACTTTTCCTTAATTTGCTCAATATTTTCTAAATGTTAAAGTTTTTTTTCCCTTTGGTGCATATTACATTTTTCGGGGGCTAAATCCAAACAAAGTAAAAAAAATATAACATGCATGATGCTAACTAAAGCTAAGACAAACATTTTTTTTTTTAAATTTCTTAAAGCACAAACAAAGTGAAAACATTGTATTTCTGAACGTAATAGGAACGTTAATAAGTGGAGTTTGGGTCATCTATTGCCCAAAAAAAAAATTAAAAAAAAAATGTTTTTAATTAAGCTAGGCGTTAGCTAGTGAGAACCACAAATTCTCAAATTTTTACGTACTTTGACTTTTCCTTAATTTGCTCAATATTTTCTAAATGTTATGTTTTTTTTCCCTTTAGTGCATATGACATTTTTTGGGAAATAAATCCAAACAAAGTCCCCCAAAAAATTAACATGCAAGATGCTAATAACTAAGGCTAAGACAATTTTTTTTTTTTTTTTTTAAGCGCAGCCACAGTGAAAACATTGTATTTCTGAACGTAATAGGAACGTTAATAAGTGGAGTTTGGGTCATCTACTGCCCAAAAAATGTAAAAAAAAAAAACGTTTTTAATTAAGCTAGGCGTTAGCTAGTGAGAACCACAAATTCTCAAATGTTTTCGTACTTTGACTTTTCCTTAATTTGCTCAATATTTTCTAAATGTTAAGTTGTTTTCCCTTTAGTACATATTACATTTTTGGGGGGCTAAATCCAAACAAAGTCAAAAAAAAATAATAACATGCATGATGCTAATAACTAAGGCTAAGACAATTTTTTTTTTTTTTTTAAGCACAGCCACAGTGAAAACATTGTATTTCCGAACGTAATAGGAATGTTTATTAGTGGAGTTTGGGTCATGTACTGCAAAAAAAAAAAAATTTTTTTTAATAAGGCTAACGCTAGCGAGTTAGCATGCCAGCTAAAAAAATTCCCAAAAATATTTCAAAACCAACTTTGTCAACTCACAAGCATTTTGTGTAATTTAAGTGTTTTGGATATGTATTCTGTATTCTAAACAAAGTAAAAAGCGTGCAAGTTGTCCATTAGGTGAGAAGATGTTAGTACAATCTCCCAAAACCATGGCAACCACAACCACAACAACAACAAGAACCGTGAAAGCCAAAAGCAACCAGAAAGTCACAGCAATCCTTTCACCCACAAGCTCATTAATGATCAAACATTTCTAAGTGATGCTAGGAGGAAGGCAGCCGTCCATTTTCTTTTAAAGGCTCGTTTGCTCAGGGGCACAAATCAAAATGGCGGGGGGGAGTATGATTATAGAAGGAGCAGCGGCAACAGCGGCTCTTCACCTTGACGTCGTCGAAGAAGAGTGCGGTTTCGCCCTCGATAATGGGCTGGAGGAGGGGGCCTCGACGCTTGCTGGAGGGCGAGCCCTGCAGTGACGTCGAGAAGCAGCCGTTAGCCGGCAGTAAAGGTCACGGCTCGGCCGCGGAGACGCCGGAATGACATCATTTTTTTTTTTTTAATGAGAAGATTCCACGGTGCCGCAGAGACCAGGAATGCTTATCTTGTTGGGAGTAAGGCGACACCACACATACCTACTGTAGTCTGGCAGATGTGCAATATTACATGGAATGATCTTCCACAGGTTGAAGACATTAAATTCAACAACAGAGTCACTTAATTGACTTTTTAGCTGGTTTGCTCCGCTAAAATTCATCATTTGACTAAGACTTTGCTCTCCTTTTTTGTCAACTTGAACTAAAATCTCTAATAAAAGGTTACTCTTGGACTTAAAGGCCTACTGAAAGCCACTACTAGCGACCACGCAGTTTGATAGTTTATATATCAATGATGAAATATTAACATTGCAACACATGCCAATACGGCCGCTTTAGTTTACTAAATTGCAATTTTAAATTTCGCGCGAAGTATCCTGTTTAAAACATCAGTATGATGACGCGTGCGCGTGACGTCTTGGATTGTAGCGGACATTTTTTTCCAGCCCGATCCCAGCTATAAATCGTCTGTTTTAATCGCATAATTACACAGTATTCTGGACATCTGTGTTGCATGAATCTTTTGCAATTTGTTCAATTAACAATGGAGACGTCAAAGAAGAAAGATGTAGGTGGGAAGCGGTGTATTGCGGCTGCCTTTAGCAACACAAACACAGTCGGTGTTTCTTTGTTTACATTCCCGAAGGTGAAGCTTTACTATGGAACAGAGCATGTCAACCGGCAGGTTTCGGTGAGAAAATTGTGGTAATAAGTCGGCTCTTCCCGTAGACATGAGCGGAGCTTGCGTCGTTCTTCGGGCATCTGTCAAAGAGGCAGCGGCGGACTGTCTTGCCTCTCCCGACCGGCCGCCCCCGAACGTGGAATGCTTCCAAGCGGAGGAGGGGGAAAGAATAGCTCGGCCTGCCCCGACCAGCTGCCATAGCTTCGCCTTGTCGAGAAACGTGGCTTCCCTCAGAGACACTGGTGGTCACCACACCCGTGGCCACACCCCTCCGACTTTCAGGTACCATATAATCTCACTAAAACACTAGTAACACAATAAGCAGATAAGGGATTTTCCAGAATTATCCTAGTAAATGTGTCTTATAACAAATCTAAATTGCTCCCATTGCCCTGTCTTTTTTTTCTTTCTAGTCCTTCACTCTCACTATCCTCATCCACGAATCTTTCATCCTCGCTCAAATTAATGGGGAAATTGTCGTTTTCTCTGTCCAAATCGCTCCTGCTGCAGGTGTCCATGATTATAAACAATGTTCAGATGTGAGGAGCTCCACAACCCGTGACGTCACGCGCACATCGTCTGCTACTTCCGGTACAGGCAAGGCTTTTTTATTAGCGACCAAAAGTTGCGAACTTTGTTCTCTACTAAATCCTTTCAGCAAAAATATGGCAATATGGCAAAATGATCAAGTATGACACATAGAATGGACCTGCTATCCCCGTTTAAATAAGAACATCTCATTTCAGTAGGCCTTTAACATTTGTTATTATATTGACACAATATCAAATGAAATAATAGCTGAATAGTAATTAAATTAAATTGAATACAAAATGCATAAATTAAAAAGAAATACCAAATATAAATATGTATATATGTATATTATATTAAATGATGTATATTACGATTATTATCATTACCTATATATATATCATTATTCTAGCTGTAAAAATGAAAACAAATAAAATAAAACATAATAATTAACAAATATTTATATTATTTAGGAAAAACTCTTGTTACAGCTAAACGTAGTAATGACAATGACAGGATACATTTTAATAATTGCAATCATAATGACATCTTTGTAGTAATATGAATTGACATAGCCAACAATAACAAAATATATGGTAATAATTTGGAAACCATAGTAACAATTGAAATGTCCAAAACACGAGTAAATATTATAACTGGTAAATATTAATAGTAATAATATTAAATAAATGATGATAAAGCAATATATTTTTTAGCGACCATCTACAAACCTTGTTTTAACGTAAACCATATTTTGGAACTTAAGTGGGGGTTCCTTAAAGAAAGGATGAATAAAAAATGTTAGTCATATAATATAAAACGTAATAACTGAATATAAAATGTATCAATAACAATGACAAATATAAAAATAAATACATTTTTACTAATATTATTTTGGCTGCAAGAAAACACATTTTTCGAAATAATTGTGAATTTACTAAAATTTACATTATTTAGTTTTCTTAAGCTACAAACATTTTTTTTTTCCTAAAATCATTTTTCAATAATAATTAAAATATCGCAGTAATATAAATTGACATTTCCAACGTAGTATTAAATAACATAACTAGAAAATATAACACAAAAATATTAAAGAAATTATAATACATATTTTTTATTTGGAACTGTATTTGGTCATTTAGTTCAAAATGTACACACTAATCAAATAATGAACATGTCGTAATGACACATATATTTTTAATATTTAATAAAACTATCAGTCCTTAAAGCAGACGCCAATACCAAGTATTTAGGCTAAATCTGTGTTTATATCTCATTTGTATGTGTTGCTGTCACACTGAAGGCCGCAGCATCACAGACAATATAATACTTCTAATTTGCATGATGTAAGGATATACTGTATGTCCAGAGTGGACATGACTTCTTACATAATGAACAATCGTTGGAATTACAAGGCAGGATTTAAAAGTGTATTTTTCCTCCTACGGTCATTTGTGAGAGTCCCGCCTCCAGAGTGGAGCGCACACGTGCGCTAAAGCCAACATTGCGGCAGGATTAAGTGTCTGTTTTGACAACGTGCTGATCTTTGGCTCGTGGAAGAGCAGCACGGCAAGCAGAGAATGGTGGAGGGGGAAAAAAGAAGAAGGTTGTTGTGCTGACTTACGATGACGGGGATGGTGGAAGCTCTGCACAGGATCTGCTTGACCAGCCGGTATCGGTCGTACAGCGGCTTCATGATCTGCCTCTCGCTCTTGGTCACCTGAAGACACACACCGGGATTATTGTTAGTCCTGCTTCCCAATAGTCTCCATTGGAAGGCCTTTTCAGCCTCGAAATGACAAGACTAGACCCACAAAAATGTCATGGAGTCAACATTAATTTTCATGACTATTTACATTGTAGATTGTCACTGAAGGCATCAAAACTATGAAAGAACACGTGGAGTTGTGTACTTAACAAAAAATAAAGGTGAAATAACTGAAAACATGTTTCATATTCCAGTTTCTTCAAAATAGCCACCCTTTGCGCTGATTACTGCTTGGCACAATCTTGGTATTCTCTCCATGAGTTTCAAAGGGTAGTCACCTGAAATGGTTTTCCAACTGTTTTCATAGAACTTGCACCCAATGTTATTGAAAAGTACGAATTTTGAATCAAGAATCGTTTTGTAGCGGGGATCAACTCGAATCGTTACCCCAACAATCGAATCGTGCGGTGCCCAAACATATACATACATACATACATATATATATATATATGTTCTCATAGTCATCATTGTCACCGACGTCCCACTAGGTCATTATTGTCACCGATGTCCCACTGGGTGTGAGTTTTCCTTGCCCTTATGTGGGCCTACCGAGGATGTCGTAGTGGTTTGTGCAGCCCTTTGAGACACTAGTGATTTAGGGCTATATAAGTAAACATTGATTGATGATTGATATATATATATATATATATATATATAATATATATATATATATATACATATATATATATATATGTATATATATATATGTATGTATATATATACATACATATGTATATATATATGTATATATATATGTATGTATATATATATACACATATATATATATACATATATATATACACATACATATATATATATACATATACATATATATATGGATACATATATATGTAAATACACATATATATATACATATACATACATACATACATACATACATACATGTACATATACATACACATATGTATATATACATACATATATAGACACATATATACATACATATACAGTACATACTGTATATACATATTTTGATATGTATGAATATATATGTATACATACATACATATACAGTATATACATACATTCATATATACATACATACATATACATATATATACAGTATGTACTGTATTTACATACATACGTACATATACAGTACATACATATATACATAGGTATATATATATATATATATATATATATATATATATATATATATATATATATGCATATATATGCATATATATACATATATATACATATATACACACACATATATATATATGTATACACACATATATACACACATATGTACATATACATACATACATACATACACATATATACATATATACATATATATAGTACATACTGTATATACATACATACAGTACATATATACATATACAGTACGTACTGTATATATATATATTCATATGTATAAATACACACATATACAGTACATACAGTATATACATACATATATACAGTATGTACTGTATATCCATACATATGTACATATACAGTACATACATATTTACAAAGGTATATATATATATGCATACATATATAGATACATATATATACATGTATATATATGTATATATATATATATATATATACATGTATATATATATTTCTTCAAAATGTGCACTGTTTTACTAAAATAAGGAATTTTGTCAAGGCTACAACCAATTGCTCAAGTTTACATTGTTTCTTATGGGGATCTATGCTTCACCAAACAAACTTTTACAAACCATGTCCAAGAAACCAATTAAGTTCCTAAATTGAGGTTCCACTGTTTTTATCATGTAATATATAGTAGTAAAATAAAAATAAATACTGAACATTTCTGCTCGGGTTATGATTTCAAAGCAAGTTGTCCTTCAAATTGTACATTAAACATGTACAATAATAAAATTCATTGGCAATTGCACATTTGCAGTATAATCTAACATTCACTGCTACAAGCGGCCATAGCTGCAATGTGACGACTTGGACACAACTGTTCTAGAACTTCTTCCGACAATAAATCATGTAAGTTTGCGCCTGCAGGGTTCTGGTGTTTATGTCAACACTCCTTCCCTTTGCCCTAAGGCGGGCCTTGCTGGGGCAGTTAACAACCGTCTGCATGCCAACAATTATAATTAATCACACTCCACTTGCAATCTAGGTCACCCTGCAAAAACACGCTTCTCGTCAGCGTGCGGACCCAAGGGACGGGCCAGAGATCAGGTAGACAAGCCAACGAGGGAGGAGAACGAGTGCTCTCCTCTAGTTTTATCCAAGAGGAGACTGAGGGCAGTGAGAAAACCGGGTCTGCTAATATTAGTGTTTGTCATTTCCTAATTGCACTCTTTGGTACCAAAAAAAGGAGGTAAAAATGCGTGGACTTACAGGTCGCCCATGTATGCTCTCGTAGTGGAGAAGAGCTTTCTGCAGAGCCAGTTTCTCCGCTCCGAACTGCTCCCGGGTCATATCCTGTGGGGGTGGTAGGTATCAGATATAAACTCCTTGATGGTTTATCTTAGCCCAGCACGGTCCTACCTTGATGTCCTCAGGGCGGTTGACCTCCTCGCGCTTCTCTTGCAGCTTCTTCAGGATGCCCTCCAGCGTGCTCTCCACGGGGGGCTTGGGCACCTTCTCCTGCTGGGTCTTCTTCTCCAGCTGTGAGCCGAAGCTCTTGGGCAGCGTGTTGCTGCGCTGGCGGGTCAGAGGCGGGAGGTCCTCCTCGGACTTCATCAGCTTGTGTTCTGAGGCAAGAAAACAAAACGCGTCTTAATCAGGCACGTATGCTGGTAACGGTGCGATACCAGCATTTATTGAACGATATTGGCTTGTGTCTAAAATGTCCGATACATGCAGTCCTGTGTGGGGAAACCCAATATCTAAATTACTGTTGGGGCGGTATAGCTCGGTTGGTAGAGGGGCTGTGCCGGCAACGGGAGGGTTCCAGGTTCGATCCCCGCTTCAGCCATCCTAGTCACTGCCGTTGTGTCTTTGGGCAAGACACTTTACCCACCTGCTCCCAGTGCCACCCACACTCCTTTAAATGTAACTTAGATATTTTTGATGTACTTAAATATATGTATATATATGCATATATATATATATATATATATATATATATATATATATATATATATATACACACATATATACATACACTCTTTTACATCAACAAGCCATGTGCAAGAACCAATTAAATCCGTAAATTGAAAGCTTTTTTTTTTACACCGAATTTATGTAACTGAATTTTTTTGTGTTTAAATTTTGGTACTGAATGTATTTTTATATTTCAAAATATCCTGACAATTAAATTGAATTAAAATTTGTGAGCAAAATCAGTTAGAATACGGTGTTTTTAAAATTTATTGTGTACAAATTGAGTGAAATAATTGTAAGAAAATTGGCAACCATGTCACGTGACTACCATGAATTGATTAACGTGGACCCCGACTTAAACAAGTTGAAAAACGTATTCTGGTGTTACCATTTAGTGGTCAATTGTACGGAATATGTACTGAACTGTGCAATCTACTAATAAAAGTTTCAATCAATCAATCAATTCAAACCTGAGACCAGATTGTTTTTTTCTGACATAAGATTGATTGCTTCAGTCTTAATTTAGCAGAAGTAGGAACATTTTTCTGCACTGAATTGTAGCACACCTAATTTTAGAGCGATGTATTTTAACCAAAATCCTTTTTAAACACACATTTTGCTCACATATTTTTATGCAATGAAATTTCCAGCATAATTTGATGTCAAAAAAAAAAAAATTCAGATCACAAAATTCAAACGCAAAAAATTAAGTTGAATAAATTCAATAAAAGCTTTGGTAATAAAGACACTTAAATGACCACACATTATTAATAAAGAAATTAATTAATTCTAATTAATAAATTAATAAATACATTAATTAATTAATTCAATAAAAGCTTTGGCAATAAAGACACTTTAATGTCCACACATTTTTAATAAATTAATTAATAATTCTAATTAATAAATCAATTAATTCATTAATTCAATAAAATCTTTGGTAATAAAGACACTTTAATGCCCACACATTATTAATGAATTAATAAATTAATTCTAATTAATAAATAAGTAAATAAATAAATAAATAAATACATAATTTAATTCAATAAAAGCTTTGGTAATAAAGACACTTTAATGTCCACACATTATTAATGAATAAATTAATTAATTCAAATTAAATAGTAAATAAATAAAAAATACATTAATTAATTCAATACAAGCTTTAGTAATGAAGACACTTTAATGTCCACACATTATTCTCTATTTGACTAATTTCACTTGAGCCAACCTTTTCTAACATTCCACACTAAAAATGAATGACATTTTGTGCTATGATTCCTGCTGATATCGGGTTAATATCCGTATCGACCAACACCACTCTATTATCGCATTGGAATTGGAAAAAGATATATCAGGACACCTCCAGTCTTTTTGTTACCTTTTAGTTCTTTGCGCAACCTGGCCAGTTCGTTGACCCATCGGAGGACCTCAGAGTTCCCAGCCTTGTCGCTGTGGGAAGGCTAGATAAAAACAAATAATAGACAATGAATGAGAGACTATTCCTTTGGAACTAAAATAGATCATCCATAGTGAAGTGAATTATATTTTATCTATAATTTATATAGTGAAAACCATTATTTACATATTTAAAGGCCTACTGAAAGCCACTACTAGCAACCACGCAGTCTGAGAGTTTATATATCAATGATGAAATATTAACATTGCAACACATGCCAATACGGCCGCTTTAGTTTACTAAATTACAATTTTAAATTCCCCGCAGAGTTTCCTGTTGAAAACATCCCGGAATGATGACGCGTGTTTGTGACGTTATTGGTTGGAGGGGACATATTAGCGCAGCACCATTTGCGGCTAAAAGTCGTCTCTTTTCATCGCGCAATTAAACAGTATTCTGCACATCTGTGTTGCTGAATCTTTTGCAATTTGTTCAATTAATAATGGAGAAGTCAAAGTAGAAAGATGGAGGTGGGAAGCTTTAGCCTTTAGCCACACAAACATACGATGTTTCCTTATTTAAAATTCCCAGAGGTGAAGCTTTACTATGGATCAGAGCGGTCAAGCGAACATAGTTCCTGACCACTTGTCAACCGGCAGGTTTTGGTGAGAAAATTGTGGTAAAGAGTCGCCTCTTACCGTAGATCTGCGGAGCTTGCGCCGTCCATGCAGCTGCCCTGACTTCCCTCAGAGACTGGCGTCAAGACACCCGTGAAGACACCCCTCCGACTGTCAGGTACTATTTAACTCACTAAAACACTAGCAACACAATAGAAAGATAAGGGATTTCCCAGAATTATCCTGGTAAATGTGTCTAAAAACATCTGAATCGCTCCCAATGCAATGGCCTTTTTTTTTTTTTTATATTATTTTTATTTATTTGTTTTTTTCTAGTCCTTCGCTATCAATATCCTCATCCACAAATCTTTCATCCTCGCTCAAATTAATGGGGAAATTGTCATTTATTCCCAGAATTATCCTAGTAAATGTGTCTAAAAACATCTGAATCGCTCCCAATGCAATCGCCTTTTTTTTTTTTTTTTTACTTTTTATTGTTTTTTGTTTTTTTTCTAGTCTTTCTCTATCAATATCCTCCTCCACAAATCTTTCACCCTCGCTCAAATTAATGGGGAAATTGTCGTTTTCTCGGTCCGAATAGCTCTTGCTGCTGGAGGCTCCCATTATAAACCATGTGAGGATATGAGAAGCATCGTCTGCTACTTCCGGTACAGGCAAGGCTTTTGTATTAGCAACCAAAAGTTGCGAACTTTATCGTCGATGTTCTCTACTAAATCCTTTCAGCAAAAATATGGCAATATGGCGAAATGATCAAGTATGACATAGAATGGACCTGCTATCCCCGTTTAAATAAGAAAATCTCATTTCAGTAGGCCTTTAAGCTACATTTAAACCAATGTGGGAGCAGGTGGATAAAATGTTTTGCCAAAGGACATAACCGCAGTGACTCGGAGGGCGTAAAAGCGATATCGAACCTGGAACCCTCAAGTTGCTGGCACAGCTGCTCTACCAGCCGAGCCACTCCACTCCGCACTAACATTAAACTTTCATAATTAAGGTGGGGCGCTGCCAAATAACTTCTCGCGGGCCGCGTGTCTAAGACCCCTGGTCTAGAACATGTTTTGCTCTATTCATTATTGACATGTTTCTTGCTACTTTATGTTGTATATTTTTTTAACATGAGGTTTCCAGTTCATTTCATCATCTATTATTACACCCAAAAATGTCTTCTCCATACTCCTTTCAATATCCACTCTATTCGTATTTGTGTTTGACTTTCTCTTCTACTGTTACCAAGTAGCAATATTTTAGTTTTACCCAGGTTCAAAGATGGTCTGTTTTTGTCAAACCATCTTTTTATTTTGTTCATTTCTTCTGTTATTATTTGTAGTAGCTTCTGTGCGTTCTCTCCTGAACAAAAGGCAGTTGTATCATTACGGATTAAATGAGAGACAATTCCTTTGGAACTATTGGACAATCAATACTACTATGGATCAGCAACAAATTCTTTCAAATGCATTTGTGAGACCTCTATTTTAGTCCATCTTAACCTCTTAAGGCCCGATCTGTTTGTTTACATGGTTTTTTTTCTTTCTCTTTGCTATTTGGGCTTATTGGACCCTAATTAGGTTCTAAATATCATCTTTAGATGTGATGTACTTAGTCCATAAGTACACAAACGTGTACTTCATGTGTAGTGAAATGCTAATTCTTAGTTTTAAAATTTTTTCTTCACAATTCCATTGTATGTTATACTCTTTTGACACCACCAGATGGCAGTATAAGTGTCCACATAAGTGGCCATAAGACCCCAATTCAGTAGTGTACTACTTCCGTATAAAATAGTACACGGTCTAGCTCCAGCCTATCTTGCTGAGTGTATTGTACCATATGTCCCGGCAAGAAATCTGCCTTCAAAGGACTCCGGCTTATTAGTGATTCCCAGAGCCCAAAAAAAGTCTGCGGGCTATAGAGCGTTTTCCATTCGGGCTCCAGTACTCTGGAATGCCCTCCCGGTAACAGTTTGAGATGCTACCTCTGTAGAAGCATTTAAGTCCCATCTTAAAACTCATTTGTATACTCTAGCCTTTAAATAGACCCCCCTTTTTAGACCAGTTGAGCTGCCGTTTCTTTTCTTTTTCTCCTCTGTCCCCCTCTCCCTTGTGGACGGGGGGGACACAGGTCCGGTGGCCATGGATGAAGTACTGGCTGTCCAGAGTCGGGACCCAGGATGGACCGCTAGCTTGTGTATCGGTTGGGGACATCTCTGCGCTGCTGAACCGCCTCCGCTTGGGATGGTTTCCTGCTGGCTCCACTTTGGACGGGACTCTCGCTACTATATTGGATCCAATTTGGACTAGACTCTCACCGTTATGTTAGATCCACTATGGATTGGACTTTCACAATATCCTGTTAGACCCGCTCGACATCCATTGCTTTCTGTCCCCTAGAGGGGGTCCTCTCCAAGGTTTCTCATAGTCATCATTGTCACTGTCCCCGACGTCCCACTGGGTGTGAGTTTTTCCTTGCCCTTATGTGGGCTCTACCGAGGATGTTGTTGTGGTTTGTGTAGCCCTTTGAGACACTTGTGATTTAGGACTATATAAATAAACATTGATTGATTGATAGTGTACACAATTTTGGAAATAAGAGCTAAAAGGTGCTGTCCACGTATGTGGCCACTAAGGCCTTTAAAACTGCTTGGAGGGTTCCTCCGCACCAAACTCATCCAACATGCTTGCTATGAGCAAAGCTGTTCCCACAGACTTAGAATTGTGTAAAATGTCTTTGTCGCCCGAGGAATTGAGATCATAAAGGGGTCCCAATTAGAGATGCGCGGATAGGCAATTATATCATCCGCAACCGCGTCACCAATGTCGTCATCCACTCGCCGTCCACCCGAACCAACATTTTTATCAGAAACGCATCCGCTCGCTGAAATATATCAGAGGTCGGCCACCTTTGCCACTCACAGAGCCAATTTAAAACTGTTTCACTGAGTGACGAAGACAATTGGAGCCGTTGAAGTTCTCGCGATTATCCGATTGGTGTTCATCCTGATGACAAGGATGTGGGCGTGCCGTGAAGCCATTGCCTTTGAAACCTTCAACAACATGTACACACCGATTATTAGTCTGGCAACATGTTGTGTGCAGCTTCTGCAATCACACGTACAAGATTGAAAGGCATACTGGGTGACACAGAGTACACTGATGGTTGTGATATAAACAACTTTAACACTAATATGCGCCACGCTGTGAAGCCACACCAAACAAGATTGACAAACACATTTCGGGAGAACATCCTCACAGTAACACAACATAAACGCAACACAACAAATACCCGGAATCCTTTGTATCCGTGACGAATCCTGAATATATTTTGGGGCGGTATAGCTCGATTGGTAGAGTGGCCGTGCCAGCAACTTGAGGGTTGCAGGTTCGATTCCCGCTTCCGCCATCCTAGTCACTGCCGTTGTGTCCTTGGGCAAGACACTTTACCCACCTGCTCCCAGTGCCACCCACACTGGTTTAAATGTAACTTAGATATTGGGTTTCACTATGTAAAGCGCTTTGAGTCACTAGAGAAAAGCGCTATATAAATATAATTCACTTCACTTCACACCCCCACGCCCCCAACGCCGCACACCTTACCGACGCACGGGGCGGGGGGTGGGGGGTGGCGGGGTTTGCTGCTAGCGGGGTGTATACAATTGTCAGGTAATGTCATGGATACAAAGGATTATGGGTATTTGTTGTGTTGTGTTACTGGGAGGATATACTCCCGAAATGTGTTTGTCAATCTTGTTTGGTGTGGCTTCACAGCGCGGCGCATATTACTAAGAGTGTCAAAATTATTTATATCACAACCATTAGTGTACTCTGTGTCACCCAGTATGCCTTGCAGTTGTGTGCGTGTTGCTGCAGAAGCCACACACAACAAGATGCTGGACTGACAAGCAGATCGTACATGTTGTAGAGGGCGACAAAGTCAATGACTTCATAGCACGCCCTAATACTTATTATCTGGGTGACTGCCGGTAGTCATTCTAGAGAATATTGGCGTCTCCTATTGTCTTCTTCGCTTTGTGACACAGGTCTTAAATGGCTCTTTGAATGGCAAAGGATACCCATCCCAGGACCATGTATATCAAATATTTCCGGATGATTCAACCGCCACCCGCCCGAATCTAATTAAAATCTATTTTTTCGTCATGTCACCCGCCCGACCCGCGGACGAGGCCGCAAACCGCGCATCTCTAGTCCCAATGCTTTTGTCCCAACACCTACCCTGTATTTTCGCTCATCTTCAAACTTCTCCTCGAACCTGTGGATCTTCTTTTTGAGGACGTGGATCCTCTTAGTGAGCTGGGCGGTGGTCAGCTCCTCCTTGTCGTCGTCACAGGAACCCAGCGAGGAACTCCTCCTGCGACTGCACAGCCACAACAACGTTGGCGTTATAGTTCCCCCACGTCTTCAAACTCCCGTCCACATTCTGACGGAAACGACGCCCACCTGCTGAAGGAGTGGGCGTTGGGCGGCGACGGAGGCACTTCGGTGTCGTCCAGATACTGCTGGCACTGTCCGTAGCCGTAGAAGCGAGGGGACAGCATGGGGTCGCTGTCCTCCTGCAAGAGCTGGCGAATCAGCAAACCTCCGGCGTGCGGCGACAGACGAGCCTCCTCACGGTCCATGCTGTCCCTCCGCAGGGACGAGAAGGCCGGTACCGGTTCTGTTTTGACAGACAAACAAACACGGCATGACAGGACCCTTTTTAAAGGACAAGTCCATCTAAATAATACTTTTTTAAATTTTGCTGTTACAAATTGCCTATTCAATGAAAATACATCAATTTTTTTTTCAATTAATTTTTTTTATTTTTTATTATTGGAGCAAATTCTACTTACTAAAAATTCAAATAATTTTTTAAAGTAATTTTGAACTAAATATTTATATTCTCTGGTGTGGATGAACTTGACTGGCCTGCACAGAGTCCTAACCTGAACCCAGTAGAACACCTTTGGGATAAATTAGAACGGAGACTGAGAGCAAGGCCTTCTAGACCAAAATCAGTGTGTGACTTCACCAATGTGCTTTTGGAAGAATGGTCGAAAAATCCTATAAACAAACTCCGCAACCTTGTGGGCAACCTTTTAAAGTAATTTTTAAACTAAATATTCATATTTTCTGGTGTGGATGAACTTGACTGGCCTGCACAAAGTCCTAACCTAAACCCTATAGAACACCTATGGGATGAATTAGAACGGAGACTGAGAGCCAGGCTTTCTCGACTAACATCAGTGTGCTTTTGGAAGAATGGTCGAAAATTCCTATAAACACACTCCGCAACCTTGTGGGCAGCCTTTTAAAGTAATTTTAAAACTAAATATTTATATTCTCTGGTGTGGATGAACTTGACTGGCCTGCACAGAGTCCTAACCTGAACCCGATAGAACACCTTTGGGATGAATTAGAACGGAGACTGAGAGCCAGGCCTTCTAGACCAAAATCAGTGTGTGACTTCACCGATGTGCTTTTGGAAGAATGGTCGAAAATTCCTATAAACACACTCCGCAACCTTGTGGGCGGCCTTTAAAGTAATTTTTTTACTAAATATTTATATTCTTTGGTGTGGATGAACTTGACTGGTCTGCACAGAGTCCTAACCTGAATCCACTAGAACACCAATGGGATGAATTAGAACGGAGACTGAGAGCCAGGCTTTCTCGACTAACATCAGTGTGTGACCTCACCAATGTGCTTTTGGAAGAATGGTCGAAAATTCCTATAAACACACTCCGCAACCTTGTGGGCAGCCTTTTTAAGTAATTTTAAAACTAAATACTTATATTCTCTGGTGTGGATGAACTTGACTGGCCTGCACAGAGTCCTAACCTGAACCCGATAGAACACCTTTGGGATGAATTACATTGGAGACTGAGAGCCAGGCCTTCTGGACCAACATCAGTGTGTGACCTCACCAATGCGCTTTTGGAAGAATGGTGGAAAATTCCTTTAAACACACTCCGCGTCACGCCCACATGCCAGCAAGGCTGTGGATGATCAGCAATCAGCGCACCTGGACCTGATGAGTGGGAGCTGAATACAGGACCAGCGGACCCAAGCACTGTGGCGGGAACTTAGTTTCTCGATAGTGAACCGTTAGTGACAAGCCTAATGCTCTCTCCATGGCTTGATTTTACCCCCGTCTTCTCCCTTGTACCCGCAGTGTGTTCCTTCCGTTGCCCTGGATCTCGCCTGCCTCCCTTGATCCTCGACCCCCGCCTAGACACGGACCTTGTCGCCTCTTTCTCTGCTCCACGGACCTCACTTGGATCACGGACCCCTTTCACCTAGACCCCCTTCGGATTTGTCTGCTTCTTCATCCAAATCGCGTTAAAACACAACAGTTAATTACACACATAGTTTAACACCGCACACTCTTGGATTTTGGTCAGACACTCCATTCCTTAGTTTAAGTATAGTTAGTTAGTATTGTTTATTATTATAATATATATGCATTGATGATATATATTATAAATCATTGCACACATTACTTCCCCCTAGTGTCTGAGCCGTCAACTCCCTTTCAGTAAACATAACAGTAATAGCTACAAAAGGTGGATTGACATCATATTGAACCCTATGGTTTAGGAATGGGATGGCACTTCAAGTTCATATGTGAGTCAAGGCAGGTGACCAATTACTTTTGGCAATACAGTGTATCATATTTTCTATTAAATATATTTTATAGATGATTCAATAAGCTATACTGTAAATGCTATTACTTAATATAATGTATATTTGTATAAAATAATGTATTTTGTCAACAACACCTGTTGTCGAACTTTGAGATCAGCCTCAGTACATAAAAAAATATTTCATCATCTCTCCCAAGCTAATTGGGTATACATGCACACATGGCCCCTCACTCTCAAATCAACGCCTTCACCACCGCTTAATTCCTCTAGGGTTGTGGATGGCTGAGCAGCTCTATACAGCGGCGCGGGCCTCCTCAAACCCAACCCTCCCTCTGTTGCAAGTTGGTGTGATATATGTACTATGTTTAATGTGTGCCATGCTATGTGAGGTTGTTTTCCTTGGACCCCTCCTAAAGGGTCTAGCCTTAGACTGATATTTTTTCACCCCCCAAATAAAGTACTATCTATTCTAACACACACACACACGCACACACAATATATATATGTATACACATATATATGTATAAACACATCATATATATATATATATATATATATATATATATATATATATATATATATATATATATATATATATATACACACACATATATACATACACACTTTTACATCAACAAGCCATGTGCAAGAACCAATTAAGTCCGTAAATTGAAAGCTTTTTTTTTTACACCGAATTTATGTAACTGAATTTTTTTGTGTTTAAATTTTGGTACTGAATTTATTTTTGTATTTCAAAATATCCTGACAATTAAATTGAATTAAAATGTGTGAGCAAAATCAGTTAGAATACGGTGTTTTTAAAATATATATATGTATAAACACATCATATATATATATATATATATATATATATATATATATATATATATATATATATAAGTATATATACATATATACATATACACAAACATATACATATATACACATATAAACACACATATACATATATACATACATATACATACATATAAACTAAAGTTAAAGTAGCAATGATTCTCACACACACTAGGTGTGGCGAAATTATTCTCTGCATTTAACCCATCACCCTTGATCACCCCCTGGGAGGTGAGGGGAGCAGTGGCCCACTCGGCCATTGAGTAGGTATATACATATATACATTCATATATATATATATATATATATATATATATATATATATATATATATATATATATATATATATATATATATATATATATATATATATATATATATATATATATGTATGTATATGTATATATATATATATATGTATATGTATATATATATATATACATACACACATATATATTAATACACACACACATATATATATATATATATATATACATGTATATACATATACACACACACATATATATATACATGTATATACACACACACACACATATATATACACATATATATATATATATATATATATATATATATATATATATATATATATATATATATACATATACACACATATAAACGCACGCACACACACTTATATGGAGAACATATCTACATACACACACACATTTCTCCCCAATCTTATATTATTAATGTGGAAAGAAATATGCAAATGAACAAGCTGCAGACCAGATGCAAGAAGTTTTTGTATCATTTATGTATAACAAACTAAAATGTCTACAGCCAAACTGCAACCTATTTAACCGAATTAGAATGAAAGCCACTGCCAGAACGTCTGTGCTGGGGCCGCATATTTAACTTCACATAAGGTCTAAGTCCTCGCCACTGTTGGACCAACGAGAACATTTTGTCCAGAAGCGTAACACTGAAGCCTCTGTGGTCACATTCTCCTTGCTCAGAAGTGCAACTAAAGTAAGACGTGTTGGCCATGGCCAGGTTGAAAGCGGGGAGAACAAAGCGTTGCTGGAGTAACATCCTAAATCTTCCCTGTTGCTGGCAAAAACAGTGGACAAGCGTGACCCTGGCCTACACAACCCCCCCTTGCCTCTTTTTAAAACTCCAGTGGGAAAACTTCCACGGGTGCAGATGTCGTCAAGACGGACAGGCCACGCCCACCGCCATTATCTGCTTATCCTCTCTTGTTGCCGTCTCCACTCAGACAGAAGTTACATGCCCCCGCTCTGTTAATAAGACCTCTCTTGGCGGGATAATGTCAGGGCGTGACGCCCGCTGAGAGCTACACTTTCTTTCTTTCGTGGCTGCACCGTATGGCGGGACATTAAATATGTCAGCCAAAACTGCGGAAAATTGCATAAATAAAGCAGATGAATTTATTCATTAATTTATTTCATTTGTATACTCTCGCCTTTAAATAGACCCCCTTTTTAGACCAGTTGATCTGCCGTTTCTTTTCTTTTCTACTCTGCCCCCCTCTACCTTGTGGAAGGGGGGCACAGGTCCGGTGGCCATGGATGAAGAGTTGGCTGTCCAGAGTCGGGACCCGGGGTGGACCGCTCGCCTGTGCATCGGTTGGGGACATCTCTGTGCAGGTCAGCAGCACAGAGATGTCCCAGCAGAGATCTGCTTGGGATGGTCTCCTGCTGGCCCCACTATGGACTGGACTCTCACTATTATGTTAGATCCACTATGGACTGGACTATCCCTATTATGTCAGATCCACTATGGACTGGACTCTCACTATTATGTCAGATCCACTATGGACTGGACTCTCACTATTATGTCAGATCCACTATGGACTGGACTCTCACTATTATGTTTGATCCACTATGGACTGGACTCTCACACTATTATGTCAGATCCACTATGGAACGGACTCTCACTATTATGTTAGACACACTATGGACTGGACTCTCACTACTATGTTAGATCCACTATGGACTGGACTCTCACTACTATGTTAGATCCACTTTGGACTGGACTCTCACTATTATGTGAGATCCACTATGGACTGGACTCTCACTATTATGTGAGATCCACTATGGACTGGACTCTCACTATTATGTCAGATCCACTATGGACTGGACTCTCACTATTATGTCAGAACCACTATGGACTGGACTCTCACTATTATGTTAGATCCACTATGGACTGGACTCTCACTATTATGTCAGATCCACTATGGACTGGACTCTCACTACTATGTTAGATCCACTATGGACTAGACTCTCACTATTATGTCAGAACCACTATGGACTGGACTCTCACAATTATGTTAGATCCACTATGGACTGGACTCTCACTATTATGTCAGATCCACTATGGACTGGACTCTCACTACTATGTTAGATCCACTATGGACTAGACTATCACTATTATGTCAGAACCACTATGGACTGGACTCTCACTATTATGTTAGATCCACTATGGACTTGACTCTCACTATTATGTCAGATCCACAATGGACTGGACTCTCACTACTATGTTAGATCCACTATGGACTAGACTCTCACTACTATGTCAGATCCACTATGGACTGGACTCTCACTACTATGTTAGGTCCACTATGGACTAGACTCTCACTACTATGTCAGATCCACTATGGACTGGACTCTCACTATTATGTTAGATCCCTTATGGACTGGACTCTCACTATTATGTTAGATCCACTATGGACTGGACTCTCACTATTATGTTAGATCCACTATGGACTGGACTCTCACTATTATGTTAGATCCACTATGGACTGGACTCTCACTATTATGTTAGATCCACTATGGACTGGACTCTCACTATTATGTTAGATCCACTATGGACTGGACTCTCACTATTATGTTAGATCCACTATGGACTGAAGTGCCAATAAATCCTTAAGGCACTGCCTTTGCGTGCCGGCCCAGTCATATAATATCTACAGCTTTTCACACACACAAGTGAATGCAAGGCATACTTGGTCAACAGCCATACAGGTCACCCTGAGGGTGGCCTGTATAAATAACTAACACTGTTACAAATATGCGCCACACTGTGAACAACAAACACATTTCGGGAGAACATCTGCACCGTAACACAACATAAACACAATCGAAAAAATACCCAGAACCCCTTGCAGCACTAACTCTTCCAAGACGCTACGATATACACCCCCCACCTCAACCTCCTCATGCTCTCTCAGGGAGAGCATGTCCCAAATTCCAAGCTGCTGTTTTGAGGCATGTTAAAAAAAATAAAATAATGCACTTTGTGACTTCAATAATAAATATGGCAATGTTATGTTGGCCCTTTTTTCCATAACTTGAGTTGATTTTGCTCAGTTCAAATAAAATACCCCCAATGTTTTTTTTTCTTGTTTTTGAACGCTGATTTTTTTTTGCAGTGTACATGTAAAATAAAAAAACAATACACATCCTTCCTGGCGGAGAGAAATCACGAGACTCCCGAAAGGCTGTTAGAGGAAGAAGAGATGGAGTAAAAACAACCCTGAGGAGAAGCCAAGCGTCTGTAAAAACATCCAACGTATCAAAAAATAAAAACATATATTTTTCTTAGCCGTGGTGGTTTTGCTCAAATTGCTCCACGTACGTGCGCCGGATCAGCCAACGCTCGGGGTGAAAAACGCTCTACCACGCCGTTTATGACCCTGTGTGGCCTTCTGGATGAATCCTCCTAAATCAAGGCTGATGCTTCCAGATGAAGAGGACTAATGAAAACACAACACATGCCGGCGTGCCATTTAGAAAAAGGTTGTCCAGGGCGACACAATGTTCCCCATCACTCAAGCACGCTGCGCAGCTGAGGAAACCATCGCTCTGAACTTTCTATAATTGGACGTGTTAAATATATAATATATAAATATATGTATGTGTGGGAAAAATCACAAGACTACTTTTTCTCTACAGAACTGTTTCATGAGGGGTTCCCTCAATCATCAGGAGTAAATCTCAATCTCCTGATGATTGAGGGAACCCCTCATGAAACAGTTCTGTAGAGACAAAGTAGTCTTGTGATTTTTCCCACACATACATATTGCGCTCAACCACGGTATCGAGCACTATTCTCTGGATAATCCAATCAAGACATAATATATAAATATATATATATAATATAATCTTCGCACATGTCCTACTTTTCCAATTGTCTACATCAGCGGTGTCCAAAGTGCGGCCCGCGGGTAATTTTTTAACGGCCCTAAGCACTTTCTAAAAATACGATTAAAAAATAAAAAACAGAAAAAGTGGTATAAAAGAGCAAACAGGTGAAATGTGACAAGAAAATGTTGCAATGTTTACTCTAATAACACAAAGCTGCCATGCAGGATGGTATTTTCCTTTAAAATATAATAATTAGTCAAAATCAATGTCACATTAAATATTCCACTTTGAGACATTTTTGGGGGAAAATGTTCCATATTTTGTGTTTGCCATATAAAAAACAAAGTTTTTTTTCTAAAGAAGGGCCTAATAAGAACAAACAAAAAACATAAACAACAATAAAAGTTATAACTGACAGATGGATCTGAGGTGGATCTCAAGACGATTGTGTTTAAATTAAACAGTAAAAAAAAATAATTTATTTTTAATGAGTAGGACCCTTTTGGATCCCCAATAATTTTAGTACGGTTTTTTTGTGTCATTGCTAAAAAAAATAATACATTAAAATCAATATTGTTATGTGTTGACATTTTTAAGGCTCCAATTATTATATTATCTCAAATATTCCACTTTGAAATTTTATTGGGGGAAACTTTTGCATATCTGTGTTTTTTTTACATAACAAAACAGGGGTTTCTTTGACAAAAAGGGCATACAACTTGAATATTTAAAAACATTATATTGGCAAATAGACAAATGGGACGACGTGGCGTAGTGGAAGAGTGGCCGTGCGCAACCCGAGGGTCCCTGGTTCAATCCCCACCTAGTGCCAACATCGTCACGTCCGTTGTGTCCTTGAGCAAGACACTTCACCCTTGCTCCTGATGGGTGCTGGTTAGCGCCTTGCATGGCAGCTCCCTCCATCAGTGTGTGAATGGGTAAATGTGGAAATAGTGTCAAAGCGCTTTGAGTACCTTGAAGGTAGAAAAGCGCTATACAAGTACAACCCATTTATCATTTATTTATTTATTTAATGTTGATCTAGAGATTTAAACCTTGAACAACAATAATACAAAATAATGACACATTTTAAATATTTTGTGACCAAAATATTGTGGTGTCCCTGGGACCAAGCCTGAGTGGAGGCCTACATGTATATTTTTACACAAATATTGTATTGGTTTTTGAAATAAAAAAATATCAAAACGGCCCCCGCTTGCATTGATTTTTCAGTGTGCGGCCCTCAGTGGAAAAAGTTTGGACACCCCTGGTCTACATGCAAACATGACATGATCTATTTTTCATTTATTTTGTTTTAACGATCTATTTGTATTCTAGTGCAACGCGGGCTCTGCAACACCTGGGGTCTGCGGTGGTACATTTACCACAAATGTAAATGTCCTTAAATACTTATTAAATCTTGCAGGTTTAAAATAAAAAAAGGGAAAAATTCTACCATTATAATCGTGTTAGCGTCTAACATAGCTAGCAATTAGCACTCTAGTTGCCACCTAACAATTACGGGTTATACTTGCATACTTGCCAACCCTCCCAATTTTCCCGGGAGACTCACGAATTTCGGTGCCTCTCCCGAAAATCTCGTAGGGCAACCATTCTCCCAAATTTCTCCCGATTTCCACCCAGACAACAATATTGGGGGCGTGCCTTAAAGGCACTGGCTTTAGCGTCCTTTCTCACCTGAAAAGGAGACTATTATATATGTCTCCGTTATCCATAAAGTAGGCAGGCACGGAGTTATTTCTCAGCGTGTTTATTCCAGCCGACACGTTAATACATTTGACACACAACATCCGGATTCCCATCATGCATCTCTTCAAAACTACGGCAAGTAGTAATGTCCAAAACC
>NC_084630.1:33844096-34004096 GCF_033978795.1 Nerophis ophidion
TGTGGTGTTTGTGTCTCCTCTCAATGGCTCTGTTTATTGCAGTTCTGAGTGTTGCTGGGTCAGGTTTGGTTTTGGAATTTAATTGCATTGTTATGGTATTGCTGTTTAATGGTTTGTTGGATTGATAAAAAAAATAAAAAGATAAAAAAAAGATAAAAAAAAAAAAAATTTGAATAGATTCTGAATCGCACAACATAAACGATTCGATTCGAATACATTTTTTCCCACACCCCTGATATATATATGTGTGTGTATACATATGTATATATACACACATATATACATACGCATAAATACATACATATATATATACATACATACATACATTTTTGTACATATATACACATATATACACACATATATATATATATATATATATATATATATATATATATATATATATATATACATATATATATATATATATATATATATATATATACATATATATATATATATATATACATATATACACACACACACACATATTTTTATAGTTTTATACTTGTGAGTGTTGATGACACAACTTGGCAACAGTTGATATTCTCGTTTCAAGCATGTTCTACTCAATATAGGTCATCAAATCTCAGCTACAAGCTGTAATATCTTACTGAGATCATTTAGGACCAAAACCCTTAAAACAAGTAAAACACTAACATAAAATCTGCTGAATGAGAAGAATTATCTTATCAAACAGAAAATAAGCAAATATCACCCTTATTTGAGATATTTCATCTTACTTAGATTTCAGTTTTTGCAGTGTACACACATACACTTTGGCCCCCTCTGACACATTTTTTCTCTCAATTTTCTCCGGAGCCACAATATTTGCCCAGCTCTGTTTTCTACAGTGAGCATAACTCCAGTGAAAAAAACAAAACAAAAAAAAACTAATGAAGAGAATGCGGTGGATTGTGCTGGAGGACGCCTCGGCAACCACAAGAAGCTTTTGATACGCCAAATCGCTGGCAGACGCCCAAGGACAGAGGCGACGGTCGGGTCACCATGACAGTCCCTGGCACCGAGTCTACTGGGACAAAGGTGTCCTGCCGTACCCTCCGGGCCCAATTATGCAGTATGACAATGAATAATACTGCTGCTATTATTATAACGGCGCTGACTCACCACTGAGGAAGGCCAAAGTGTAAACAAACGACAACAATGGAGGACACTTGGCACACTTTCTTTGCTTTGCCACAGAAAAATAACTTTTGCCACCATCTTACGGCATTCATAAGCACTTACAGAAAAAGGTGCCAAAAAGTCATAAATATGGGTACAATCCACTTTTATCAATAGAAATCCACACATCCTGTTTGATAAATGATCCTACTCCTAGTGCAGGGGTCGGCAACCTTTACCACTCAAAGAGCCATTTTGACCCGTTTCACATAATAAAGAATACAAGGGGAGCCGCAACCACTCTCGCGAATATATGCTGATGGTCACCCAGATAACAATAATAAGGGCGTGCTATGAAGCAATTGCCTTTGACACCTTCTACAACATGTACAAACAGCTTGCCAGCACAGTAACATGTTGTATGTGGCTTCCGCAGATACACGTACACGACTGCAAGGCATAGTTGTTCAACAACCATACAGGTTACATTGAAGGTTGTGATACAAACAACTTTAACACTGTTACAAATATGTGCCACACTGTGAAGCCACGCCAAACAAGAATGACAAACACATTTCGGGAGAACATCCGCACTGTAACACATTATAAACGCAATATAACGATTACCCAGAATCCCATGCATCCATGACTCTTCCAGGCTATATTATACACCCCGCTAGCATCAACCCCCCGCCCCCCTCCGTGCGTCGGTTGAGGTGGGTGTCAACGGTAAATTGAGCATTCAAAATGGTTTTAACCGAGATTACGCCGCCAAATATTTTCCTTTCATAATTTTGCTAACTTTTTGGTTAAATCCTGCAAATCCTCATTTTGCAACATTAGTCCCCGGCAGTACTATTTTTTTCTTTGCAGACTTCGCTTATTTCCTCTTGTTCGCACCAGCTCAGGTGTGCAGGCAAGACGGGGGCATCGACAGGCAATGTGAAATTACAATATCCAAAAAGTCAGTGTTGAAAAACAAGAATAAATCATCAACTTTTAATCAGAAGGGTTCAATCTCTCTCCTGTGGTAGTTTGAAGCCGACACGACAAACGCGCTCAGAGGAGATAATGTTTGAAAAAAGGTGACCGGTTTTTACAAAACTTTTCTTTTGAAGGGGGAATTGCAAACTTCTTGTTGATTTTTGCTGGGGGTTGTTAATATATGAAATGTAGGTCTAAGTGAGACCTACATCGAATATTTTGTTTCATTTCTCTACGACATTCCTACTGGAAGTTACAGGCAGTTTTGTCTGTGTTTTCTTCCTAGGAGCAGTTTTTTCTGTGTTTTATTCCTCAGGGGCGCTAGAGCGCAATTTTGAGTTTTGAAGTTAAGTTTTTTGATTAGATCGCAATTTTCGCCAGTCCGGATGTGAGTGTCCAGTTTGGTGAGTTTTGAAGCATGTTAAGGGGGTCGAATTACAGCTCAAAGAGGCAAAGGTGAGTGTTTTTACAAAACTTTTGTTTTGAAAGGGGAATTGCAAACTTCCTGTTGATTTTAGCTGAAGGATGTCTGTATGAAATCTAGGTCTAACTGAGACCTACATAGATGTTTTTGTTTCATGTCGCTACGACATTCCTACTAGAAGTTACAGGCAGTTTTTTGGTGTTTTCTTCCTAGGGGACGCTAGAGCGCAATTTTTAGTTTTGGGGTTAGGTTTTTTGATTAAATCGCATTGTTCACCAGTCCTGATGTGTGTGTCAAATTTGGTGAGTTTTGAAGCATGTTAAGGGGGTCAAATTACAGTTCAAAGCTGCGGAATAATAAGAAAGAAGGAAATAGTAAAACGCTAAAAATTCAATAGGGTCCTCTGTCCCAAAGGGACATTCGGTCCCTAAATATACAAAAATGAGGGGTATTTTACTTGAACTAAGCAAAATTATCTGCCAATAGAACAAGAACATTTGGCTTGTCAAGACTTTCCATATAGTTTCTTTGGAAATAAAACAGCAAAGTCCATATGGCTGTCATCTGTTTTAATGAGACATAATTGTGTCAAAGTCATAATTTTTTTTCCATGCTTGAAATAAGAAAAGATTACTTTAATAAAGTAGTTTTATACTTGTGAATGTTGATGACACAGCTTTGCAACAGTTGATATTCTAGTTCCAAGCATGTTTTACTCAATATAGGTCATAAAATCTCAGCAACAAGCTGTAATATATTACTGAGATCATTTAGGACCAAAACCCTTAAAACAAGTAAAACATTCGAACATACAATCTTAAGTATGGCCGCGCAAGTACCATTGGTAGGAGGGATGAAAGTTGGAAAAGTCAGCAAAAGTCCCCAAAATTTTCTAAATACCTACCCAGGTTTGAGTCCCACAAGTCCCACCGTCGGCCGGGATGCCCAAATTGTCCAAAACACGCCCAGCAAAGTCCCACAGGAAGACGGGGAGAAAAGTGACAAAAGTCGGTAAAATGTTCAAAAATCAAACCTGGGTTTGAGACTTGTGGCACTCGAACCCGGGTGGGACTCGAACCTGGGTAGGTATTTAGAAAATTTTTGGGACTTTTGTCGACTTTTCCAACTTTTATCTCCCCCTCCCCGTGGTACTCGGCTGGGTGTGTTATGGACATTTTGGGCATCACGGGACTTGTGGGACTCGAACTTGGGTCGGTATTTTGAACATTTTAGGGGACTTTTGCCGACTTTTCTCACTTTTCTCCCCCATTTCCCGTGGAACTTTCCTGGCTGCGTTTTGGACATTTTTCGCATCCCGGCGGTGGGAGTCGTGGGACTGGAACCCGGGGAGGTATATTGGACACAATTGGGACTTTTGACCATTTTGGCCGGCTTTTCCCCACTTCTTCCCCGCCTTCCTGTGCCCCATTGCTGGGTGTGTTTTGGACATTTGGAGGAAAATAGTTTCAAGCAAGTTTTACTCAATATAGGTAATCAAATCTCAGCAACAAGCTGTAATATCTTACTGAGATCATTTAGGACCAAAACCCTTAAAGCAAGTAAAACTGTTATGATCCGCTGCCCGGATCATATTCTGTTTGGGTTTTCGGGTCACTTGTGTTTTTCTGTTAGTCTTGGACTCCTTTTAGTTCCTGTTTATGCACCTCAGAGTTGGTTACCATAGCAACTTATTAAGTTAAAGTTCCATTGATTGTCACACACACACGAGGTGTGGCAAAATTATTCTCTGCATTTGACCCATCACCCTTGATCACGCCCTGCGAGGTGAGGGGAGCAGTGAGCAGCAGCGGTGGCCGCGCCCGGGGAATTATTTTTGGTGATTTAACCCCCAATTCCAACCCTTAATGCTGAGTGCCAAGCAGGGAGGTAATGGGTCCCATTTTTATAGACTTTGGTATGATTCAGCCGGGATTTGAACTCACGACCTACCATACCAGGGCGGACACTCTACCCACTATGCCACTGAGTAGGTTTTACGTTCACTTGCCGTTTGTGTTCTTCACGCACACCTGTTTGTCATCGCTGACATTATTATTTAAGCCTGCCTTTGCCAGTCAGTCGGTCTGGCTTCTTTGTTTTTGCATCACGCGACTGCCAGGTAAGTTTGTCTCTTGTCAACTCAGTCCGTGCTAAATGTTAGCCTTAGCTTCCGGTGCGCTCGGCACCTCATCCCGTCGGTTTGTTTTCTGTTTTGTACCAGTTTTGTGACATTGTTATGTTAAGTCATGTCGTTACCTGCAAGTCATGTCCGGATTCGTCCTTTTTGCACCTTGGGAGAACAAAACCCGCATCACCATGCGCTCGATCGTGACAAAAACACTAACATAAAATATGCTTAGAGAGAAGAATGATCTTATCAGACAGAAATGAAGCAAAATCACCCTTATTTGAGATATTTATTCTTACGTAGATTTCAGTTTTTGCAGTGTGCCTGGTTTACTACGTTACTTATTTGTCATCTTTTCCTGCACGGACCTCACCTCTCTTTTCAAACACTTACTTGCTTTTTTTCCCCTTTTGCTTAAATTTTAAACCCCTGCAGCTTTGTTTTTTTTGAACACGTGGCATCAACCTGTTACTCATCATTCCAGACATGTGGCGACTGTTGAAAAACAATCCTCGCATGGCCGCATGGCGACTGTTAGCGACTTTACTAACCGACACGTCGATATCAGCCTGAAGCAGACACAATGCTTGAGTTTGTTCCCGATCATATGACTGCACACTTGCAAGGAAGCTCATATGGAGTACTTATGTCGGCAACAGCTGACTGATTTGCAAGTGTGTCATTTGTTGTGAGTTTATGCACTGTGTTGGTTTTGTTGTTTGAACAAGGTGATGTTCATGCACAATTCAATTTCTGCACCAGTAAAAAAAAACATGGTAACACTTTAGTATGGGGAACATATTCACCATTAATTAGTTGCTTATTAACATGCAAATTAGTAACATATTGGCTCTTATTAAGTACTTAATAATGCCTTATACGGCATGGCCTTATTATAACCCTAACCAAATAACTCTAAATTAAGTCTTTATTAATTAGAATATGTTCCCCTAGTGTCCAAATAATGTCTGTTATTTTTTGTTAGTTTTTGGACTCTTTTAGTTCCTGTTTGCGCTCCTTTGTTTTGTTTGGTTACCATGCCGACTTATTATCATTCTGTCATGACAAGGGGGGTCGCAGCTTACTGTGAGGTTTGTTCTCCCGGGATGCAAATGGACTATTCCGGACAAGGCTTGCAGGTTAGGAACAATATTTATTACTCAAAAAATCTTGGCAGGGCATGAGGTAAACAAAACATAAACTATGGCCTCGAACAAACACAAAACGGTGGTAAGAAATAAACAAGACTTACGTGGACACGGCATAAAATCGAGCAACACGAACTGTGGTACCGCATGAAAACAAGCAATGACGCCAGGCCAACTAACTGGCAAATACAGGCTTAAATACGGGTCTTGATTAGAGGCAGGTGAAAATCATAAGTCGGCATGGTAACCAAACAAAACAAGGGAGCACAAACAGGAACTAAAAGAGTCCAAAAACTAACAAAAAAATAACAAAAACATGATCCAGACCACAGATCATGACAAAATTAGGTCTTTGTTGCTTAGAATATGTTCCCTGTACTTAAGTGTTACCAAAAACATATAACATTGTCTTGAATTTGAAAAAAAACAAAAACATTTTATTTTTAACTAATGAAGGGTTCGGTGAATGTGCATATGAACCTGGTGGGGTTCAGTACCTCCAACAAGGTTAAGAACCACTGTATTATATATATATATAATATATGAATGATTTAAAGGCCTACTGAAAGCCACTACTAGCGACCACACAGTCTGATAGTTTATATATCAATGATGAAATATTAACATTGCAACACATGCCAATACGGCCTTTTTAGTTTACTAAATTGCAATTTCAAATTTCCCGCGAGTTTCTTGTTGAAAACGTCGCGGAATGATGACGTGTGCGCGTGACCTCACGGACTGTCAGGAAATATATGCTCAGCACCACTTACGGCTAAAAGTCGTCTCTTTTCATCGCATAATTACACAGTATTCTGGACGTCTGTGTTGCTGAATCTTTTGCAATTTCTTCAATGAATAATGGAGACTATAAAGAAGAATGCTGTTGGTGGAAAGCGGTAGATTGCAGCTGCCTTTACCACCGAGACACAGCCGGTGTTTCTTTGTTTTTAACACAGAGCGGTCAAGCGAACATGTTTCTCTACGTCAACCAGCATGTTTCTGGATGGGAAAATTGTGGTATATATCTTACCGGAGACATTATTGGATTATTCGTCCTCCTGCTGTAGCTGTTAAAAAGGCAGCTGTGAGCTTGGGTCCTCGGCTTCTCTCTGAGACACTGCGTGTTCACTGCAGCCATCCGACCTCGAGGTATGTCTTTACAATCTCACTAAAACACTATTAAAACAATAAGCAGATAAGAGATCTTCCAGAATTATCCTAGTAAATGTGTCTAATTACATCTGAAACGCTCACACTGCCGTCGCCAGGAGCCGTCGCCTTTTTTCTCTCTTTTTTTTTAATAGTGCTTCACTCTAACTTTCTTCATCCACGAATCTTTCATCCTCCCTCAAATTAATGGGGAAATTGACGCTTTCTCGGTCCGAATCGCTCTTGCTGCTGGTGGCCATGATTGTAAACAATGTTCAGATGTGAGGAGCTCCACAACCCGTGACGTCACGAGCACATCGTCTGCTACTTCCGGTACAGGCAAGGCTTTTTTATTAGCGACCAAAAGTTGCGAACTTTATCGTCGATGTTCTCTACTAAATCCTTTCAGCAAAAACATGGCAATATCGCGAAATGATCAAGTATGACACATAGAATGGACCTGCTATCCCCGTTTAAGTAAGAACATCTCATTTCAGTAGGCCTTTAATAGAATAGAATAGATTAGAAAGTACTTTATTGATCCCTGGGGGAAATTCAGCGCCACAGTTTGCTCACATTAGAAAATAATAATAATAAATAATACATCATATATATTTTTTATAATATATGAATAATATAAATATATTCTACATTTAAGTGCAGTCAAGTTTGTCTAAGTGTGCATGAGGAGTTGTTTACTTAAAGGCTGCACCCTTGAGATATTCTCCTGAGAACCAGCATCTGCACGTGACATGTATTTTTTTTTTTTTTTTTAAGGAGGAGTAAAACACAACGTCCACTGTAGTGGACGCTGGTTCTCAAGAGGACATAGTAGACTACAAGATAAGTCCCCGACAAAACCTGCAGCACGCTTACCTCCCCAGTTGCCGTTGTCCTGGCCTCGCGTGGTCAGGTCCAGCCGAGGCACGTCCTCGCAGCTCGCCTTGTCCCGCTCTTGGTCCGAGCCCCGCACCTCCCCGCCCCCGCCGCCGAGCCTGGGGTCGCGAACGGCGGGCGACTCCTGGATCTTCATCCTGAGCGTCTGCACAACCATGAGAGAGGGAGAAAGTAGAGGAGCGTTCAGCTATGGCGAGCTGGCGGACACAGTCTTTAAGTTGAGGCGAGCGCACACACGGGAGAGGGTTAGGGGGCGGGGGCCGGCGCGCCATTGGACGCGGGGCCGGGCCAAAACATCCGCCCATCTGTTTGTGGGTGGACAGGCCTGGGTGGAAGTGTTGTGGCCCCGCCTCCCTCCCTCTCTCTCTCTTTCTCGATTGCCCACCCTGGACTTGTTTGTCTCACATCAGCAGGAGGGGACGGGTGGTAGGAGAAAAAAAAAAAAGAAGAAGAAGAAAGAAAAAAAAGGGACAGATTGTAAGCCAGCACACGTAGGCTGACTGGGTCTTTTTTTTTTTCGGCCTGAAGATTAGACGCATTAATACACACACAAAAAAAAAAACCCAGACAACTTGTAAACAACACGTCCAGCTTGTAGAGGTTGTGTATTTAGAGCGTGTCCGCGGATCACTTCGCACCAAACTGATGGGGTTTTCATTTCCTCTGTCTGGGCGTGGGACCAGGCTATTTTTAGGGAAAACCAGATCGGGACACAGCGCTGCTAGACCTCCTAAAAGCCACGGGCTACTTACTGGAAGGGTGGCACTTGCAGCCAATTGTTTTTAACACGTCCCACAGCACATGCTTTTCAGCTGTACCAGGTTCAAACTGTGGCCATTATATGCCTTCAATAACTGTACTACAAACCCTGCTTCCATATGAGTTGGGAAATTGTGTTAGTTGTAAATATAAACAGAATCCAATGATTTGCAAATCCTTTTCAACCCATATTCAATCGAATGCACTACAAAGACAACATATTTGATGTTCAAACTCAAACTTTATTTTTTTTTGCAAATAATAATTAACTTAGAATTTCATGGCTGCAACACGTGCCAAAGTAGTTGGGAAAGGGCATGTTCACCACTGTGTTACATCACCTTTTCTTTTAACAACACTCAAAAGACATTTGGGAACTGAGGAAATTAATTGTGGAAGCTTTGAAAGTGGAATTCTTTCCCATTCTTGTTTTATGTAGAGCAGGGGTCTCAAACTCAATTTACCTGGGGGCCACTGGATGCAGAAACTGGGTGAGGCTGGGCCGCAAGAAGAGATTTCTTAAAAAATCTAACATGCAACTAACCCCGCTCCCCACAATAGGGCGGCGGGGGTGTATAGTGTAGCCCGGAAGAGTTAGGTCTGCATGGGATTCTGGGTATTTGTTCTGTTGTGTTAATATTGTGTTACGGTGCGAAAGTTTTCCCAAAATGTGTTTGTCATTCTTGTTTGGTGTGGGTTCACAGTGCGGCACATATTTGTAACAGTGTTAAAGTTGTTTGTACGGCCACCCTCAGTGTGACCTGTATGGCTGTTGATCAACTATGTCTTGTAGTCACTTACTGTGTCTGCAGAAGCCAAATACGACATGTAACTGGGATGGCACGCTGTTTGTACAGGTTGTAGAGGATGCTAAAGGCAGTACCTTCACGGTGCCCCCTTAATGTTGTTTGGGTGAAATTCGGGTGAATGTTTACCCCTGGAGAGGCACTGAAAATTGGGAGTTTCTCGGAAAAATCGAGGGCATACAAGTATGACGCTGTAAAGGGTCATTCATATAAAACGTGCGGGCCGCACCAACATTAAATTACATATTAAAGTGCAGGCCGCAAAATAATGTCTTGGGGGCCGCAATTGGCCCGCGGGCCGTGTGTTTGAGACCCCTGATGTAGCGCTTCAGTAGTTCAACAGTCTGGGGTTGCCGCTGTTGTATTTTACGCTTCATAATACGCCACACATTTTTCGATGGGAGACAGGTTTTGAATGCAGGCAGGCCAGGAAAGTACCCGCACTCTTTTTTTACAAAGCCACGCTGTTGTAACATGTGATGAATGTGGCTTGGCATTGTCTTGCTGAAATAAACAGGGGCTTCCATGAAAAAGACGGCGCTTAGATGGCAGCATATGTTGTTCCAAAACCTGCATATACCTTTCAGCATTAATGGTGCCTTCACAGATGTGTAAGTTACCCATGCCTTGGGCACTAATTCACCCCCATACTATCCCAGATGCTGGCTTTTGAACTTTGCATCGATGACAGTCTGGATGGTTTGCTTCCCCTTTGGTCCCGATGACATGATGTCAAATATTTCTAAAAACAGTTTGAAATGTGGACTCGTCAGACCACAGAACACTTTTCCACTTTGCATCAGTCCATCTTAGATGATCTCGGGCCCAGAGAAGCCGGCGGCGTTTCCGGATGTTGTTGATAAATTGCTTTCGCTTTGCATAGTACAGCTTTAATTTGCACTTACAAATGTAGTGATAAACTGTATTTAGTGACAGTGGTTTTCTGAAGTGTTCCTGAGCCCACGTGGTGATGTCCTTTAGAGATTGATGTCGGTTTTTGATACAATGCCGTCAGAGGGATCGAAGGTCACGGTCATTCAATGTTGGTTTCCGGCTATGCTGCTTACATGGAGTGATTTCTCCAGATTCTCTGAACCTTTTGATAATATTATGGAGCGTAGACGTTGAAATCCCTGAATTTTTTGCAACTGCACTTTGAGAAACGTTGTTCTTAAACTGTTTGACGCAGTTGTGGACAAAGGGGTGTACCTCGCCCCATCCTTTCTTGTGAAAGACTGAGCATTTTTTGGGAAGCTGTTTTTATACCCAATCATGGCACCCACCTGTTTCCAAATAGCCTGCACACCTATGAAATAAGTGTTTGATGAGCATTCCTCAACTTTATCAGTATTTATTGCCACCTTTCCCAACTTCTTTGTCGAGTGTTGCTGGCATCAAATTCTAAAGTTAATGATTATTTGCAAAAAAAAAAAAAAAAGTTTATCAGTTTGAACATCAAATATTTTGTCTTTGTAGCATATTCAACTGAATATGGGTTGAAAAGGATTTGCAAATCATTGTATTCCGTTTATATTTACATCCAACACAATTTCCCAACTCATATGGAAACAGGGTTTGTAAATACGTACAATATGATTTGCCTAAATAGCTGGACAGGACAAAAAAATAAATAATTTAGCACTTCATTTTCTTGCAGGATTCTGGTCAAAAAGACTTTATGACCGTGAGACATGGAAGTAAATAGGATTATTATGATAGCTTTTGTGGCATTCGTCAAGGACTACTTGTTGCACAACTGGCTGTTTGTTGGGTGAAAAAAAATAAAAAAATCCAATCCTAAAGAAGTATATTGAAAAAAAACAAAAACAAAACACTTTCATTAGCGCCTGCTGACAACAACTCACTCTTTTTTTCTTGTTAAGCTTTAATGGGGAATGGCTGCAATTAAAACACAAACAGAGCTCATTGTAAGTCCATGGAGAGTCTCGGTTGCGCAATACTGTTGTGTCTCTGAGTGACGATAACTTCTCATGACTAAATGTTTGCGTCTTATTGGGCCGTCAGGCTTTTTGTATTGATCAAATGATGAGTGCTTGAGGAGTCGGTAACGAGCGCCGCATGATGACTTTATTCCCTTTGGGTTAGCGCCTTGTTGATTAAAAGGTTAAAGGCCTACTGAAATGAGATGTTCTTATTTAAACGGGGATAGCAGGTCCATTCTATGTGTCATACTTCATCATTTCGCCATATTCCCATATTTTTGCTGAAAGGATTTAGTAGAGAACATCCACGATAAAGTTCGCAACTTTTGGTCGATAATAAAAAAGCCTTGCCTGTACCGGAAGTAGCAGACGATGTGCGTGTGACGTCACGGGTTGTGGAGCTCCTCACATCTGAACATTGTTTACAATCATGGCCACCAGCAGCTAGAGCGATTCGGACCGAGAAAGCGACAATTTCCCCATTAATTTGAACAAGGATGAAAGATTCGTGGATGAGGAAAGTGAGAGTGAAGGACTATGAAAAAAAAAGAAAAGAAAAAAAAATGAGGGCAGTGAGAGCGATTCAGATGTTATTAGACAAATTCAATAGGATAATTCTGGAAATCACTTACAGTGGGGCAAAAAAAGTATTTAGTCAGCCAGCGATTGTGCAAGTTCTCCCACTTAAAATGATGACAGAGGTCTGTAATTTTCATCATAGGTACATTTCAACTGTCAGAGACAGAATGTGAAAAAAAATCCAGGAATTGTAGGAATTTTAAAGAAAAACAGCCCCAAGGCATGATGTTTCCACCCCCATGCTTCACAGTAGGTGTGGTGTTCTTGGGATGCAACTCAGTATTCTTCTTCCTCCAAACACCACCAGTTGAGTTTATACCAAAAAGTTCTATTTTGGTTTCATCTGACCACATGACATTCTCCCAATCCTCTGCTGTATCATCCATGTATCCATTTTGGTATAAACTCAACTGGTCGTGTTTGGAGGAAGAAGAATACTGAGTTGCATCCCAAGAACACCATACCTACTGTGAATCATGGGGGTGGAAACATCATGCTTTGGGGCTGATTTCAATTACACAAAATATATATACAAACATACACATTTATACATATATATATATATATATATATATATATATATCCATATTTGTTTATTGGCGCTCTGTACTTCTCTCTAAGTCCATGTACACAGCATCCACACATCCATTTTCTACCGCTTATTCCCTTTCGGGGTCGCGGGGGGCGCTGGTGCCTATCTCAGCTACAATCGGGCGGAAGGCAGGGTACACCCTGGACAAGTCGCCACCTCATCGCAGGGCCAACACAGATAGACAGACGACATTCACACACTAGGGCCAATTTAGTGTTGCCAATCAAACTATCCCCAGGTGCATGTCTTTGGAAGTGGGAGGAAGCCGGAGTACCCGGAGGGAACCCACGCATTCACGGGGAGAACATGCAAACTCCACACAGAAAGATCCCGAGCCTGGATTTGAACCCAGGACTGCTGGAACTTCGTATTGTGAGGCAGACGCACTAACCCCTCTACCACCGTGAAGCCCCATATATATATATATATATATATATATATATATATATATATATATATATAGAACCAGGGCCCTCTGTAGTGGACATTGTTTTATGCTCTAATTCTTTTGACACAGTTACACATTTACGTTAAAAACAAAACAATACTAACATGGCCGCTGCAGATGCTGGTTCTCAAAATAATATCTAAAGGGTGCAGCCTTAAATGACGTACTTAATAAGAAAGTAAACAACACCTTGTGCACACTTTCACCAGCAGAAGCACACAATAGTGTGGCCGTGTCATGGCCATTTTGACACTACAGTATGTTGGATTAATGTTTATGTGGATTTAAAAGACATTTATATTTGTGGAATAACTGTGTGGTTAATATAAGGAAGATATATTTACCCTATTTTACGGACCATAGGGCGATTATAAGGCGCACTGCCGATGAGCGGGTCTATAGCTCGGTTGGTAGAGTGGCCATGCCAGCAACTTGAGGGTTGCAGGTTCGATTCCCGCTTGTGCCATCCTAGTCACTGCCGTTGTGTCCTTGGGCAAGACACTTTACCCACCTGCTCCCAGTGCCACCCACACTGGTTTAAATGGAATTTAGGTGTTGGGTGTCACTATGTAAAGCGCTTTGAGTCACTTGAGAAAAGCGCTATATAAATATAATTCACTTCACTTACTCAGGTTTTTTTGCATACAAAAGGCGCACCAGATTATAGCGCGCATAAAAGGTGTCATATTTTTATATATTTTTTCGAAATGTAAAATACTTCCTTGTGGTTTACATCAGTGTTTTTCAACCTTTTCTGAGCCGAGCACATTTTTTTCCATTGAAAAAACGACGAGCAGAAAACAAAAAAATGAAACTCTGCAGCCGATATTGACAATAAAAAGTTGTTCTCGCAATTGTTGGATATAAATTCAAAGCATAAGCAAGCATGCATCACTATAGCTCTTGTCTCAAAGTAGTTGTACTGTCACCACCTGTCACATCACACCTTGACTTATTTGGAGTTGTTTGGTGTTTTCCTGTGTGGAGTGTTTTAGTTCTTGTCTTGCGGATCCTATTTTCTTGTTGATCGTCATGTCATGTACGGATTTACTTTGTGGACGCCGTCTGCTGCTCCCACACGCTGCAAGTCTTTGCTGTTGTCCAGCAGTCTGTTTTTTTTGTTTACTTTGCAGCCAGTTCAGTTTTAGGTTCGTTTTGCTTAGCCATCCCTAAGATTCAATGCCGTTTGTTTATTTTTGGTTTACGCATTAGATACCTTTTTACCTGCACAGGAGGCAGCGTGCATGTCGTCTGCATATTGTGATCACGACAAACCATGTTCCCGACATCTACAAAGCAATTAGCTACCGGCTGCCACCTAGTGATATGGAAGAATATTACACTGTTACTCTGCTGAGCTCTAGACAGCACCGACACTCAACAACGGCACATTTGCGGATTATAATTACTGGTTTGCAAAAAATATTTTTAATCTACAAAACTACTATCGATGTGCAAAACCGTTATTTTCAAATTAAAATTATTTATAACTTCTTACCAACGGGGAAAATGTTAAAACTATGGAATATGACTGAGTCAGATGATTGCCGCTTTTGCTGTCAGGAATCTGAATCCACCCTGCATTTGTTTTGGTATTATCATATTGTGTCTTCCTTTTGGGTGGAAGTTGAAAAAACGTGTTCAAGGATTGGTTTGTTTATGAAGCTTGATATAGTTTCTGTTATTTTAGGAGAGTTTATTGACAAGCATGACTTAGTTAATTTAATTATAGTACTTGGTAAAAGGTTTATTTTTAAGGCCAAAAATAGATATTCACTTAGTATTACTTTCTTTAAAACATTTATTCAGTATTTTTTAACTTTAGAAAGATACATGATTGACAACGATAATGATGCCAAAAAACATGAAAAAAGATGGGAAATCCTTAAAGGCTTATTAAGAAAATGTAATAATGTTTATAGCTATGCAACAACAGCAACATATATGCTATCTGTTGTTGTGTTCCCTATTTTTGTGTGTACAAAATGAAGGTGTGTGTTGAATCTGACTTGGACATAATATGGACTATACACAAATGCTTTTTATGAAAATGTAATTTTGTTTATAACTTATATGCAATCTGTTGTTTCCCTAATTTTTGTTGTTGCACATGGATGAGGGTGTGTGTTGCTGAGCCCCACTTTGACATTGTCTGGACTGGACCTGGTTTTAAAAACCTTTTAGACAAGTCTAATTCCATTAACAACCTGGTCTGATGAAGATAAGGTTATTTATTATTATTATTTTTTTAATAAAATAAAATGAGATAAAAAAAAAAGGAAAACAATGACATTTTTTTTGGATAAAAAAGAAAGTAAAATCATATAAAACAATTACATAAAAAATAGTAATTAATGATAGTGTTAGTGGACCGGCGACACACACAATCATGTGTGTTTCAGGGACTATGTCCCTTGCAGACTGTGTTATATATGTTGTGGGAACCACCCTTTTTTGTGTGAGTGGGTGTGGCTGGGTGTGAATGGGGGAGGGAGGGGTTTTCTTTGGGGGGTTGATGCACTGATGGAAAGTGTATTTTGTGTGTTTTTGTGTTGATTTAATAAAAAAAAATAAAAAAAAATAAAAAAAATTTTTTTTAACCCAATTAGGTGAAATCATATAGTCTCCCACGGCACCCGAGACAATATCTCGCGGCATAGATGATGTTTTACAGATCATCTTCAAGTCGCTTCAGGATGCGCTGTTTTGTGGGCGGTCTTATTTACGTGGCTCACCTTCAACAGCGTCTTCTCCCTGTCATCTTTGTTGTAGCGGTGTAGCGTGCAAGGACGGGAGTGGAAGAATGACATTCAGACTTTACTTCAATCAATAACGGAGCAGCATCTCCTCATCCGTGGCTCACTAGTGTAACATCAGTGTGTCACGTGAAATACCGTCCAACTAAAGTTCCTTGGGTGAATAATGTAAACTCACTAGACTGGTATGTTTTAGCGCTTTCATGGCGAGTTTACTGACAGATATAAGTAAGAACTTTACACTACTTTATATTACAAATGGCAACAACAGAGGATGAATGTCCCACAACAAGAAGATAATGAAAAAAAAGAAGCTTATCGACTACGGTGTTATCACAGACTACAGACACGCACATTTTCAGGACTTATGCAGATCCCAAATACAGATCAGCAGGTACCACAAGGTAAGAAAAGTTGCTTTTGCATAATATTGCGAAACAAAATGTCTTACCTTATACACACACACACCATAACAACACTCGTATGTTGAAGCACAGTACAATCTATCAAGCGGGGCGGCTTCATAGCTTACCAAAGTCCTACTAAAACATTTTGATAAGACTTCTGAGTGCCGTGTGTAATGTCCTATATTTCAAATGGATCATAAACAATTTTGGTGTTGTTTACTTAAGTCATATTGCAGTCTACACATATCTCTTATGTGTGACTGCCATCTACTGGTCACACTTATCATTTCGCCATGCACCCAAAAAAAATAGCTTTGAGGCCGGTAAGCACAGCCAAAATTATTCATAAGGCGCACTGTCGAGTTTTGAAAAAAATGAAAGGATTTTATGTGCGCCTTATAGTCATACTTGCCAACCTTTAGACCTCGGAATTCAGAAGATGGGGGGGAGTTAAGTTTGGGGGCGCGGGGTTTGGTGGTAGCGGGGTGGGGGGGGGTGTACTGTATATCATAGCGTCCCGGAAGAGTTAGTGCTGCAAGGGGTTCTGGGTATTTGTTCTGTTGTGTTTATGGCGTGTTACGGTGCGGATGTTCTCCCGAAATGTTTGTCATTCTTGTTTCGTGTGGCTTCACATTGTGGCGCATATATTTGTAACTGTCATGATCTGTGGTCTGGATTATGTTTATTATTTTTCAATCCAAGACTCCTAGTTTCTCTCATTTTGAGGAAATAACATTAGAGGAATTGTTACAACGTGTAAATGGAATAAAACAAACAACATGTTTACTTGACCCACTTCCTGGGAATCTTATCAAGGAGCTCTTTGTATTATTAGGTCCATCAGTGCTAAATATGATAAACTTATCACTGTTCCCCGAGCATTCAAAAAAGCGGTTATTCATCCTCTCCTTAAAAGACCTAACCTCGATCCTGACCTCATGGTAAACTACCGACCAGTGTCTCACCTTCCCTTTATTTCAAAAATCCTCGAAAAAACTGTTGCAGAGCAGCTAAATGAACACTTAGCGTCTAACAATCTATGTGAAACCTTTCAATCCGGTTTCAGGGCAAATCACTCCACGGAGACAGCCCTCGCAAAAATGACTAATGATCTATTGCTAACGATGGATTCTGATGAGTCATCTATGTTGCTGCTCCTCGATCTTAGCGCTGCTTTCGATACCGTCGATCATAATATTTTATTAGAGCGTATCAAAACATGAATTGGTATGTCAGACTTAGCCCTGTCTTGGTTTAACTCTTATCTTACTGATAGGATGCAGTGTGTCTCCCATAACAATGTGACCTCGGACTACGTTAAGGTAATGTGTGGAGTTTCCCAGGGTTCGGTCCTTGGCCCTGCACTCTTCAGCATCTACATGCTGCCGCTAGGTGACATCATACGCAAATACGGTATTAGCTTTCACTGTTATGCTGATGACACCCAACTCTACATGCCCCTAAAGCTGACCAACACGCCGGATTGTAGTCAGCAGGAGGCGTGTCTTAATGAAATTAAACAATGGATGTCCGCTAACTTTTTGCAACTCAACGCCAAAAAAACGGAAATGCTGATTATCGGTCCTGCTAGACACCGACCTCTATTTAATAATACAACTTTAACATTTGACAACAAAATAATAAAACAAGGTGACTCGGTAAAGAATCTGGGTATTATCTTCGACCAAACTCTCTCCTTTGAGGCACACATTAAAAGCGTTACTGAAACGGACTTCTTTCATCGCCGTAATATCGCTAAAATTCGCTCCTTTTTGTCCACTAAAGACGCTGAGATCATTATCCATGCGTTTGTTACGTCTCGTCTCGATTACTGTAACGTATTATTTTCGGGTCTCCCCATGTCTAGCATTAAAAGATTACAGTTGGTACAAAATGCGGCTGCTAGACTTTTGACAAGAACAAGAAAGTTTGATCACATTACGCCTGTACTGTATATACCTTTATATACATATATACATACATATATACCTATACTGTATATACCTTTATATACATATATACATATATATACCTGTACTGTATATACCTTTATATACATACATATATACCTATACTGTATATACCTTTATATACATATATACATACATATATACTTATACTGTATACACCTTTATATACATATATACATACATATATACTTATACTGTATATACCTTTATATACATATATACATACATATATACCTATACTGTATATACCTTTATATACATATATACATACATATATACCTATACTGGCTCACCTGCACTGGCTTCCTGTGCACTTAAGATGTGACTTTAAGGTTTTACTACTTACGTATAAAATACTACACGGTCTAGCTCCAGCCTATCTTGCCGATTGTATTGTATCATATGTCCCGGCAAGAAATCTGCGTTCAAAGGACTCTGGCTTATTAGTGATTCCCAAAGCCCAAAAAAAGTCTGCGGGCTATAGAGCGTTTCCATTCAGCCTCCAGTACTCTGGGATCAGTTTGAGATGCTACCTCAGTAGAAGCATTTAAGTCTCACCTTAAAACTCATTTGTATACTCTAGCCTTTAAATAGACTCCCGTTTTAGACCAGTTGATCTGCCGTTTCTTTTTCTCTTATGTCCCACTCTCCTTTGTGGAGGGGGTCCGGTCCGATTGCCATGGATGACGTACTGGCTGTCCAGAGTCGGGACCCAGGATGGACCGCTCGTTCAGAGTCGGGACCCAGGATGGACCGCTTGCCTGTGTATCGGCTGGGGACATCTCTGCGCTGCTGATCCGCCTCCGCTTGGGATGGTTTCCGGCTGGCTCTGCTGTGGACGGGACTATCGCTACTGTGTTGGATCCGCTTTGGACTGGACTCTCGCAGCTGTGTTGGATCCACTATGGATTGAACTTTCACAGTATCATGTTAGACCCGCTCGACATCCATTGCTTTCGGTCCCCTAGCGGGGGCAGGGGGGTTGTCCACATATGTGGTCCTCGCCAAGGTTCTCATAGTCATCATTGTCACCGATGTCCCACTGGGTGTGAGTTTTCCTTGCCCTTTTGTGGGCCTACCGAGGATGTCGTAGTGGTTTGTGTTGTGGTTTGTGCAGCCCTTTGAAACACTAGTGATTTAGGGCTATATAAGTAAACATTGATTGATTGATTGATTTCACGATATTGCCATATTTTTACTGAAAGGATTTAGTAGAGAACATCGACGATAAAGTTCGCAACATTTGGTCGCTAATAAAAAAGCCTTGCCTGTACCGGAAGTAGCAGACGATGACGTCACAAGGGTGAGGGCTCCTCACGTCCTCAAATTGTTTATAATGTGAGCCTCCAGCAGCAAGAGCTATTCGGGCTGAGAAAACGACAATTTCCCCATTAATTTATCGAGGATGAAAGATTTGTGGATGATGATATTGATAGCGAAGGACTAGAAAAAAAAAATTGTTAAAAAAAAAAGGCCGATTGCATTGGGACGGATTCAGATGTTTTAAGACACATTTACTAGGATGATTCTGGGAAATCCCTTCTCTTCCTATTGTGTTGCTAGTGTTTTAGTGAGTTAAATAGTACCTGATAGTCGGAGGAGTGTGTCCACGGGAGTCTTGACGCCAGTCTCTGAGGGAAGTTGACGGAAGCTGCATGGACGGCGCAAACTCAGCTGATCTCCGGTAAGAGGCAACTTTTTACCACAATTTTCTCACCAAAACCTGCCGGTTGACAAGTGGTTGGGAACCATGTTCGCTTGACCGCTCTGATCCATGGTAAAGCTTCACCTCCGGGAATTTTAAAGGGGAACATTATCACAATTTCAAAAGGGTTAAAAACAATAAAAATCAGTTCCCAGTGGCTTGTTGTATTTTTTGAAGTTTTTTTCTAAAATTTTACCGGTCCCCGAATATCCCTAAAAAAAAGCTTTAAAGTGCTTGATTTTCGCTATTTGCGATGCGACTATCCATTTCCCTGTGATGTCACACAGTGCTGCCAATGTAAACAAACAACGGCGAATACCACAGCAAGATATAGCGACATTAGCTCGGATTGAGACTCGGATTTCAGCGACTTAAGCGATTCAACAGATTACGCATGTATTGAAACGGATGGTTGGAGTATGAAAGTATTGAAGAAGAAACTGAAGCTATTGAGTGAACAGATATTGACGCTATTCATAGCCATAGCATGGCCGAATAGCTGCGTTAGCATCGCCAGTAAAATGTGCGGACCAAACGATCAGGACTTTCGCATCCTGTGACACTGGAGCAACTTAAATCCGCCGATGGGTGAGTGTTTTTTCCGCATTAAATGTGGGTGGAAGGAAACGTAATATAGTTGCAAAAGCATCTGCAGGTTATCCATAGCACCGCCGGGAAATAGCATGTTAGCATCCATTAGCTGGCAGTCAACATCAACAAAACTCACCTTTGTGATTTCGTTGACTGTCGTTGCAAATGCATTTGCAGGTTATCCAAACATCTCTGTGCCATGTCTGCTTTAGCACCGCCGGTAAATAGCATGTTAGTGTCGATTAGCGTAGCATGTTAGCATTGATTAGCTGGCAGTCACGCCGCGACCAAATATGTCTGATTAGCACATGAGTCAACATCAACAAAACTCACCTTTGTGATATCGTTGAATTTATCGTTGCAAATGCATCTGCAGGTTATCCATGCATCTCTGTGCCATGTCTGTCATCGCCGGTAAAATGCGGAGACACTTTGGCACATTCAACAGGGGTCTGGCGGCAGACACTTTGGCATCTTCGGGCCAGTGGTGCAACTTGAATCCCTCCCTGTTAGTGTTGTTACACCCTCCGACAACACACCGACGAGGCATGATGTCTCCAAAGTTCCAAAAAATAGTCGAAAAAACGGAAAATAACAGAGCTGAGACCCGGTGTTTGTAATGTGTTGAAAACGAAAATGGCGGCTGTATTATCTCGGAGACGTCACATTCTATCGTCCTCTCAAAAAGAGCGATAAACAGAAGGGCGTTTAATTTGCCAAAATTCACCCATTTAGAGTTTGAAAATCGGTTAAAAAAATATTTGGTCTTTTTTCTGCACCATCAAGGTATATATTGACGCTTACATAGGTCTGCTGATAATGTTCCCCTTTAAACAAGGAAACACCGTGTGTTTGTGTGGCTAAAGACTAAAGCTTCCCACCGGCATAGCTCGGTTGGTAGAGTGGCCGTGCCAGTAACTTGAGGGTTGCAGGTTCGATTCCCGCTTCCGCCATCCTAGTCACCGCTGTTGTGTCCTTGGGCAAGACACTTTACCCACCTGCTCCCAGTGCCACCCACACTGGTTTAAATGTAACTTAGATATTGGGTTTCACTATGTAAAGCGCTTTGAGTCACTTGAGAAAAGCGCTATATAAATATCAAATCACTTCACTTCACCTCCATATTTCTACTTTGACTTCTCCATTTTTAATTGAACAAATTGCAAAATATTCAGCAACACAGATGTCCGGAATACTGTTTAATTGCGTGATAAAAAGAGACGACCTTTAGCCGCCAACTGTGCTGCGCTAATATGTCCTCTACAGTCCGTGACGTAACGTCCGCACGTCATCATTCCGCGACGTTTTCTTCAAGAAACTCCGTGGGAAATTTGAAATTGTAATTTAGTAAACTAAAAAGGCCGTATTGGCATGTGTTGCAATGTTAATATTTCATCATTGATATATAAACTATCAGACTGCGTGGTGGGTAGTAGTGGCTTTCAGTAGGCCTTTAAATTCACAACCCTTAAAAACTTACAAAAAAAATCGGGCCTTTAAGCGTCTCTTTTCTCAAAAGGTAAAACAAAAAAGAGAGATGGACTCAAACATGTTCTCGTGACACACACTGCTGTTAAAAAAAAAAGTCCCTTTTGCACAACAGGGGACCTTTAATTATTACTAAAACCAACCCGAGGTGCAAATACGGGATTCTCTCAGGCGTATCAGCCAGGATTAGCGCAGATGTTGTAGCTACAAACACACACACAAACCCGCTTGACACATGCACCCTGAAAGCAGCATTACGTCATGGTGAGAGGTCCAGCTGGTACAACAGCAGGGTGAGCCAGACAGTGTGTTCGTGCTTAAAGTACTTTCTTTTTGCGCAAAATAAATGCAGCTGATCCCAACTTTTTTGAGAAACAAACAAGAGATGGAGCGGTGGAACAGGCTTCACAGCAGCCCGGAAGTGAACTTTTCACCGCTTCCAGGACAGGGTCGCACATGACAATGATGGCAGGGTGGACACGCGCCACACCAGATGGCCTTTCTGGTGATCCCAGCATCCATCTGGGCTCCCAAAGTACACTTCACTCAGTGCCTGACGTTGCTATTCACTCTTATTTGACGCAGGAAGTACAACACAAGATATTTTCCCCAAAGTACCACAACTACCGTATTTTTCGGAGTATAAGTCGCACCTGCCGAAAATGCATAATAAAGAAGGAAAAAAAAAAATATAGGTCGCACTTTTTGGGGAAATTTATTTGATAAAACCCAACAAGAATAGATATTTGAAAGGCATTTTAAAATAAATAAAGACTAGTGAACAACAAGCTGAATAAGTGTAGGTTATATGAGGCATAAATAAGCAACTGCTATGTTAATCTAACATATTATGGTAAGAGTCATTTAAACAACTATAACATGTGACGATTGGCTGGCATCGTGATGGAGGTGCGTTCTTTCAAGGATGCAGTTCGGGCTCGGACACAACGCAAGGTAAGAAATACTGATTTATTATAAACTTGCACTAGGCACAAAAAGGCAAAACAAAGAGCTGGCATGGGAGCTAGAAGACACGAAAGCATAGCATGGAAGCTAGCAAGAACAAAGCAGAATTTACCAGAATACGGAATCAGCGTCGTCACTAGTAATAGCGGTATAGCTCGGTTGGTAGAGTGGCCGTGCCAGCAACCTGAGGGTTGCAGGTTCGATTCCCGCTTCCGCCATCCTAGTCACTGCTGTTGTGTCCTTGGGCAAGACACTTTACCCACCTGCTCCCAGTGCCACCCACACTGGTTTAAATGTAAATTAAATATTGGGTGTCACTATGTAAAGTGCTTTGAGTCACTAGAGAAAAGTGCTATATAAATATAATTCACTTCAATAGTTGCGTGCAACAAAAACTAGGAAGCGAGGACGAGTGAACGGAAAAGGCAGGCTTAAATAAGGACAGTAATTGCCAACAGGTGTGAGTCAAAAACAAGAGGCAGGTGACACTAATGCGTGACTATAGTAACAGAACAAATAGGAAGTGCCACCAGGAACTAAGTTAAACATCAGCAGAACATAATACCAAAACGGAACAAAACCAGAATATGCTATGATCCGGGCAGCGGATCATAACATAACAGAGAACATGCTATACCAGGGGTCGGGAACCTTTTTGGATGAGAGAGCCATACAAGCCAAATATTTTATAAAAGTATTTCCGTGAGAGCCATATAATAATAATTTTTTAAACACTGAATACAACCATATGCGTGCATTTTTAAGAAAGACCAACATTTTTAGAGTATAATAAGTCTCTTATTCTTTTTAATAACATTGTTATTCTGAGGCTAACCAAAAATAAATAAAATACTTCTTACCGTTAATGCGACTTCTTGAACAGGTGCGGTAGAAATGAATGAATGAAATAAGTTTCTTTCGGTCATATAATCAATCAACCATTTTGTGTGATCAGTTAAACAGTACAGGTTATACATAAACAGTCATACACATTTACACACAAAAGAAAATAAGAATGACCGAAAAAGGAATAGGCTGAAGCCAAGGCTTATATTTGCCTATCCTATACCGTCACTGAAAATTAGATTGCCTGGAACATCAACGTTAAAAAAAAATCAAAGGGATGAAAGTAATTGCTACTATATTTTATAATTTTCAATTATCTTACCTTTCAAGGTTTTCTAAAACCTTATCAAAGAAGTGCATGTCTTCAGCTCATCACTGAGCTTATTCCACCACTTAACTCCTAAAACTGTAATACATTTGTATTTTATAATCGTTCTCGCTCTATCTTTTTCAAAAATCAATATCCCCGTAATTTATAGTTTTCTCCTCTTAAATGAAATAACCAAAGAATACAAGCTGGAAGGCTGTTCTTTACTCGAAACATAATATCCATTGTTTTTAAAAAACACAATGTCTGAAAATTTTAATATATACCGGATGGATGGTTGAAAATGAATGAGAATGTTTTATATTTTGAACGTTATTTTTGACACTGGCATTACCAGCGGAATTATTCATTACTTATCGTTTTAAGCAATGTCAGCTACAATTTATCTGAGAGCCAGATGCAGTCATCAAAAGAGCCACATCTGGCTCTAGAGCCACAGGTTCCCTACCCCTGTGCTATACGTTTACCAAACAATCTGTCACTCCTAATCGCTAAATCCCATGAAATCTTATATGTCTAGTCTCTAACGTGAATGAGCTAAATAATATTATTTGATATTTTACGGTAATGTGTTAATAATTTCACACATAAGTCGCTCCTGGGGCTTCACGGTGGCAGAGGGGTTAGTGCGTCTGCCTCACAATACGAAGGTCCTGCAGTCCTGGGTTCAAATCCAGGCTGGGGATCTTTCTGTGTGGAGTTTGCATGTTCTCCCCGTGAATGCGTGGGTTCCCTCCGGGTACTCCGGCTTCCTCCCACTTCCAAAGACATGCACCTGGGGATAGGTTGATTGGCAACACTAAATTGGCCCTAGTGTGTGAATGTGAGTGTGAATGTTGTTTGTCTATCTGTGTTGGCCCTGCGATGAGGTGGCGACTTGTCCAGGGTGTACCCCGCCTTCAGCCCGATTGTAGCTGAGATAGGCGCCAGCGCCCCCCGCGACCCCAAAAGGGAATAAGCGGTAGAAAATGGATGGATGGAAGTCGCTCCTGAGTATAAGTCGCACCCTCAGCCAGACTATGGAAAAAAACTGCAACCGAAAAATACGGTAGTTCCAGAGTCAAACCATGTCATTAATCCTTTAAACGACTTTTAAACAAGCTTTAGCAACATTTAAACATGTTTAATCGTCATACAAGTGTAACAACTGCATATGCTCCTCAGATTTTCAGCCCGGTACCAGGCCGCAGAATCATTTATTATTATTCTTTTTTAAATTATTATTATTTTTTTTTTAATTATCCATTTTCCATCCATTTTCTACCGCTTATTCCCTTTTGGGGTCGCGGGGGGCGCTGGCGCCTATCTCAGCTACAATCGGGCGGAAGGCGGGGTACACCCTGGACAAGTCGCCACCTCATCGCAGGGCCAACACAGATAGACAGACAACATTCACACTCACATTCACACACTAGGGCCAATTTAGTGTTGCCAATCAACCTATCCCCAGGTGCATGTCTTTGGAGGTGGGAGGAAGCCGGAGTACCCGGAGGGAACCCACGCATTCACGGGGAGAACATGCAAACTCCACACAGAAAGATCCCGAGCCTGGATTTGAACCCTGGACTGCAGGAACTTCGTATTGTGAGGCAGACGCACTAACCCCTCTGCCACCGTGAAGCACAAGATACACTTACAATTAGTGCACCAACCCCAAAAAACTCCGTTTTTCATGACCCCAAAAAAAAGAGGGAAGAAAAAAAAGAAAAAGAAGTAAAAAAGAACCCCCCCCCCTCGGGCCGCGGGACAAATGATCAAGCGTTGACCAGTCCGCAGCTACAAAAAGGTTAGGGACCACTGATGTAGACCACAAGGAAGTGTTTTAAAATCAGAAAAAAAAATCATAATATGACCCCTTTAATATACCTTATAATCCGGTGCGCCCTACGGTCCGGAATATACGGTAAATCATTTTCATATTATTTGTACAATCTTTTCCACGAACCAAGGGGTTGGCATTAAATTAGATTTATGAATTTACTTGGATTAAACTTGGGACAGTAAAGGAGAGAACGTGATCCTACCTGCGTGGGAGTAATGTCATCTTTCCGTGACGCGTGATTCCTGGAAAAATCAGAAGAAAAACAAAGTTATTCACGGCAGATTCCGTTGAGTGGCCGAGTGTATCATACAAACATCAAACGGGTGATCTGCGGGTGGCTGCCAACCAAGGCTTGTTAACGCAAAACATGCTGTTACTCGAGCAAGCGGGATGGTCGTGATGTCATGGTCATTTACAAAGCCCGTTTCCATATGAGTTGGGAATTTGTGTTGGATGTAAATATAAACGGAATACAATGATTTGCAAATCATTTTCATCCCCTTTTTCAGTTGAATATGCTACAAAGACAACATATTTGATGTTCAAATTGATAAAAAAAATTTTTTTTTTGCATATAATAATTAACTTAGAGTTTCATGGCTGCAAAACGTGCCAAGGTAGTTGGGAAAGGGCATGTTCACCACTTTGTTACATCACCTTTTCTTTCAAAAACTCCTTTGTCCCACACGCCATTAGACTGTACAACTCCTCTCTGGGGCGGGGGGTACAAGGATGACGGGATGCAAAAAAATAACAGTGCAATACGTTTTCATAACATGGTCACTACTGCCTACTTTCTCTTGTTATATTCTTATTTTACTGTCATATTTTTATTCCCATTGTTGCTTTTAGGTTTTTATTCTTATTGTAATATTTCTCTATTTTGTTTCCATTAAACCCCCCATTATTTACTTTTTCCTTTTTTTAAATTGATCTCAACTCTGTACACTGCTGCTGGAATTTTTTTTTTTCTGAAGGAACTCTCCTGAAGGAATCAATAAAGTACTATCTATCTATCTATCTATCTATCTATCTATCTATCTATCTATCTATCTATCTATCTAACAACACTCAATAAACGTTTGGGAACTGAGGAAACTAATTGATGAAGCTTTGAAAGAGGAATTCTTTCCCATTCTTGTTTTATGTAGAGCTTCAGTCCTTCAACAGTCCGGGGTCTCCGCTGTCGTATTTTACCCTTCATAATGTGCCACACATTTTCCATGGGAGACAGGTCTGGACTGCAGGCGGGCCAGGAAAGTACCCGCACTCTTTTTTTTTTTTACAAAGCCACGGAACTGTATTTAGTGACAGTGGTTTTCTGAAGTGTTCCTGAGCCCATGTGGTGATATCCTTTAGAGATTGATATCGGTCACGGTCATTCAATGTTGGTTTCCGGCCATGCCACTTACGTGGAGTGATTTCTCCAGATTCTCTAAACCTTTTGATGATATTATGGACCGTAGATGTTGAAATCCCAAAATTTCTTGGAATTGCACTTTGAGAAACGTTGTTCTTAAAGTGTTTTGACTATTTGCTCACGCAGTTGTGGACAAAGGGGTGTACCTCGTCCCATCCTTTCTTGTGAAAGACTGAGCATTTTTTGGGAAGCTGTTTTTATACCCAATCATGGCACCCACCTGTTCCCAATTAGCCTGCACACCTGTGGGATGTTCCAAATAAAGTTGATCAGTATTTATTGCCACCTTTCCCAACTTCTTTGTCACATGTTGCTAGCATCAAATTCTAAAGTTAATGATTATTTGCACAAAAAAAAAAAATGTTTATCAGTTTGAACATCAAATATGTTGTCTTTGTAGCATATTCAACTGAATATGGGTTGAAATGATTTGCAAATCATTGTATTCTGTTTATATTTACATCTAACACAATTTCCCAACTCATATGGAAACAGGGTTGGTAAAAGAAATTAAGGTCATGAGGTGCTCACCTTTTCTTAGGTGGCTCCATGTGGTCGGACCTGGTTCTCTCAGGGGCTCCTAACACGCCACCGGCCTCCTTCAAGCAGGAAAACAGAACATGTGTGAAATAACTGACCACAAAACAATCAATTTGACTGATAAAAGGAAGCACTGAAATGCTTAAACTTGTTTAATTACATACATCAGTGGTTCTCAACCTTTTTTCAGTGATGTACCCCCTGTGAATTTTTTTTTAAATTCACGTACCCCCTAATCACAGCAAAGCATTTTTGGTTGGAAAAAAAGAGATAAAGAAGTAAAATACAGCACTATGTCATCAGTTTCTGATTCATTAAATTGTATAACAGTGCAAAATATTGCTCATTTGTAGTGGTCTTTCTTGAACTATTCGGAGAAAAAAAAGATATAAAAATAACTAAAATCTTGTTGAAAAAAAAAAGTGATTCAACTATAAATAAATATTTCTACACATAGAAGTAATCATCAACTTAAAGTGCCCTCTTTGGGGATTGTAATAGAGATCCTTCTGGATTCATGAACTTAATTCTAAACATTTCTTCACAAAAAAGAAATCTTTAACATCAATATTTATGGAACATGTCCACAAAATTTTTTTTCCCACAGTTTATGAACTTACATTCATATTTTGTTGAAGTATTATTCAATAAATATATTTTTGAATTGTTGCTATTTTTTAGAATATTTAAAAAAAATCTCACGTACCCCTTGGCATACCTTCAAGTACCCCCAGGATAGGATAGGATAGGATAGGTCTTTATTGTCATTGCACAAGTACAACGAAACTTTGTTTTCAGCACAAACCTGTTCAAGATGAGACAAACAAACAGTGTACAGGGTTACAGAACAAGAACGCTGATGGGTCGCCATAAGGCGCCCCGTAAAAGATGGGAAAAAGGTAAACGCTGGGGAAGGATGTGTAAAAAAATACAATCTAGACTGGGCTCCTAAAGGGGCCCAGTCTGGAGTGGGGAAAAAAACCTCCATAGAAAAGCATATATACATATCACAACATACATCTCGAGATATCTAGCAACAGAGGGAAGGTAGTTCAAGGTCATGATGGTAGGCCGCAGCTCTCATGCGCTGACCATCCATTCATCACCCCTACGGGATTTGCGTCGAGGGCGTTGGGTTGGGGGGGATGGGGTGTGTTTGTGTGGCGTACATTTTTTTTGTGTGTGTGTGTGTGAGCCCGTAGTGTGTCTCTGTTCTGCGGCCTTGATGTATTGTGCAGTCGCTAGTCCAAAGTCAACAACAAAAGGTGTGTGTCCATGAGAGACAAGAAGGGACTTTGTTGTGTCTTTGGTGCAGTGTCCTTTGGGAGAGTCTCGAAGCCAGGGAAACAATCCAATTCAGAATGATTTGTATGCGAGTGAAAATAAAATTAGCTTTTTACTCTAAATCAGGGGTGTCAAACTCAAATACAAAGTGGGCCAAAATTTAAAACTGAACAAAGTCGCGTGCCAAGGTTGAACAAATGAACCTTTTAATAGGGACCCAAACAAGTTTTGCATTGAATATTGACCTAGCAAGGCTTATATAACTTTAAAGTGACATGCAAAATCAAGTTTCCAATAATAATGATAATAATAATAATAAAAAAATATCAATGGCATATAAAAAAAAAAATGAAATAAAAATTCAGTGCCTCTTTTGTATTTGCAGCCTCCTGAGGTAATTATCAAAATAAACTTTTTCAACAGGTTAATAATACATATAAAAATAAAATAGTAAGGAATGAATCAAACATTCAAGCCTTGAAGTTGCAAGAGAAAGTGCATGGGGGGTTGAGGTGGGCGTGGTTGGAGGTGGGGGGGTGTATATTGTTGCGTCCCGGAAGAGTTAGTGTTGCAAGGGGTTTTGGTTATTTGTTCTGTTGTGTTTATCTTGTGTTACGGTGTTTCAGATGTTCTCCCGAAATGTGTTCGTCATTTTTGTTTGGTGTGGGTTCACAGTGTGGTGCATATTTGTAACAGTGTTAAAGTTGTTTATACGGCCACCCTCGGCTGTTGACCAAGTATTCCTTGCATTTACTTGTGTCTGTGTGTAAAAGCCGCATATATTATGTGACTGGGCCGGCACGCTGTTTGTATGGAGGAAAAGCAGACGTGGACGACAGGTTGTGGAGGACGCTAAAGGCCTTTAAGGCACCCCCCCAATATTGTTGTCCGGGGGGAAATCGGGAGAACTTGGGAAAAATGGATGACTCAGGAGATTTTCAGGAGGGGCACTAAACTTCGGGAGTCTGCCGGGAAAATGGGGAGGGTTGGCAAGTATGAGAATTTGTGGTGTTACAGCAGGGGGGGTGTAATACCGGCGGGCCAGATTGAATGTTACATTGATATTGCCTCAAGGGCCAAATGAAATTACACGGCGAGCCAAATTTGGCCCACGGGCCAGAGTTTGACACCCATGCTCTAAATTGTCTATGACTGGTCCTCAAAACCTGCAGAGTAGACAGTCCGATGTAATCCACAGTTTTTCCCGCATCCTCCAATAATTTGCGGCAGCTTTGGGATACTTTGAAGACTGCCAGCAACTTCCAATTTGTGGACAAACCAGAGCAACGCTTACTCCAATCAGCAGATGTCCTGTTGTCATAATTCCGAATAGGTAGATATATTCACGTCCTCGACAGAAAAGGGTCGCCAGGCACGCGGCACTCCGTCTTCTCCCAAGAGTCCGTCACGCGCACGCGTCATCATTCCGCGACATTTTCAACAAGAAACTCCGCAGGAAATTTAAAATTGCTATTTAGTAAACTAAGCCGGCCTTATTGGCATGTGTTGCAATGTTAATATTTCATCATTGATATATAAACTATCAGTAGGACTACTGAAATGAGATGTTCTTATTTAAACGGGGATAGCAGGTCCATTCTATGTGTCATACTTGATCATTTCGCGATATTGCCATATATTTGCTGAAAGGATTTAGTAGAGAACATCGACGATAAAGTTCGCAACTTTTGGTCGGCACCACTGCTCCCCTCACCTCCCGGGGGGTGATCACAACAGCAGGTTCCCCCAAACCCAAGATCTTGTCAATTTTGTTGAGGCCAGTTAAATAGTTCCAATGTTTGGATTTGGAGAGCAGTGCAAAAAGAGGCAGCAGAAAGTTAAGACTGTCAGAGTTATTTGGTGACGAACCCCAAGATGCAGAGATGGAGGCAGGCATGGAGTGAGCAAACATGATTTTAATATAAATACTAAGACAAAACCAAACAAAGGGTTCAAACCAAAAACGGGCACATGGGCGGATAGAAAACAAAAGGCCTGGTGTGGAAGCTAACAGGTATCTAGCAGAAAACAGAAAAACTGGAAACAGCTAATGGCTAACAAAAACAGCTTACCGCTACGACGACCAGGACAAGATGTAGCACGACAGGTAATAGCTGAAATGATGCCAGACAGGACAGGTAGCAAAGACACAAGAGTGACATGAGGCAACGACAATACAAATGACAATACAATGATCCAGCAACTGACACAAGACAAAGGAGGTACAAATAGGAGCCGGCTGATTGGCAACAGGTGTGGCCAGATGCCAATCGGCCGCAGCTGAAGGGGAACACAGCACTCAGGGAACAAGACAGGAAGCTGACAAAATAAGAGCACTTGACAGGAACTAAGGACAGGAAATACTAAACACACTGAGGAGGAACACAGCACTCAAGGAACAAGACAGGAAGCTGACAAAATAAGAGCACTAGACAGGAAATACTAAACACACTGAGGAGGAACACAGCACTCAAGGAACAAGACAGGAAGCTGACAAAATAAGAGCACTTGACAGGAACTAAAAGACAGGAAATACTAAACACAGGAACCAGACAAATGCAGAGGAAAAAACTAAAACATAGACAAACTGTCTGGAGCAAGCCTGACAAAGACAAGACATAACAAAGAAGCAAGTAGGATAGATAAGGGAGAGGAAAGGAGAGCGTCCACCCTCCATGAGTGCCAGAGAGAAACCCCATTTCAGAACCACTGAGCTGTAAAAAACATCATAAAAGTCTGTACTGTAAGACCCGTTTTGCGTGAAGAAGCACAGGTAATAAATCAATTAATGAATAACAGGGCGCTTCATAGGGAATGTACCTAGTCCCTTCCTGCTCTGCCACTGATAAGAATTTAACTGTAAACTTCTACATTCCCACTGTCACCCGTGGTGCACAGCATGAGTGCTGCTCTTGTAAGGCAGACAAGTTGTCAAGTTGGCAGATTGATGTTTTAATTATAGTACAAACCCCTATCAAGGTCGCTTGATAGGAAAAATATACGATATATTTCAATTCAAAAGCCGGTGTAGACTCAAATTTGGTGGACTGACTGGAGTGTTCCCCAAAAAGTCAACACTTCGAAATTGTTACATTTAAAAAAGGAAAACATGTTTTCAGGTGTCGTGCGAGTGAGTAAATCAGTCTTCATGAGACCCCAAATAGTTTAAAGGCCTACTGAAAGCCACTACTAGCGACCACGCAGTCTGATAGTTTATATATCAATGATGAAATATTAACATTGCAACACATGCCAATACGGCCGCTTTAGTTGACTAAATTGCGAAGTATCCTGTTGAAAACGTCGCGGAATGATGATGCGTGCGCGTGACGTCATCGGTGGTGGCGGACATGTTCTCCCAGTATCGATCATGGCTAAAAGTAGTCTGTTTTTATCGCATAATTACACAGTGTTCTGGACATCTGTGTTGCTGAATCTTTTGCAATTTCTTCAATTAATAAGGGAGACGTCAAAGAAGAAAGATGTTGGTGGAAAGCGGTGTATTGCAGCCGTCTGTAGCAACACAAACAGCCGGTGTTTCCTTGTTGTGAAGCTTTAATATGATATGTTGAAATGTAAAATTTATTCTACACATTTTTACAACATTGGAGAATATAATTAAAATGTAGGCTTTTCAGAGGGTAAGATAACACCTCTTAATTACTGTCTTAGAGTGGCCAAATGTATAGATGTGTGTGTCCAACTAAAAGCAAATGGTAAGCTGTCTTCTATTGGAATTATAACAATCTTTGCAAGCTGGTTTACGTTTGCTGTGGTCTGGAACAACACGGCACACAAACAACTATCAGACATGCAGCCAATATTACATACAGATAATATGTCATGAGAAATGCAGATTTAAAATTGAATACAGAGAACATAAGTAAAGGAAATTAAATTAACTCCAATATACCTACTAGTGAGGCATAATGATGCAATATGTACATACAGCTAGCCTAAATAGCAAGTTAGCATCGATTAGCTTGCAGTAATGCACTGACCAAATATGCTTGATAAGCACTGACCACAAGTCAATAGCATCAAGGAAGCATAAAACGTTTGGTGGACAAAATGAGACAAAGAATGAGTGGCATAAAATATGTCTTTCTCCGGCATCGTTGAAGAAAGTTATACATGTAAACGAATTACGGTGAGTTCAAGGACCGCCAAAATTAGAAGGACAAAACAGCACTCTCAGAGAATCATGTTTAATATAAACGATGGGAACAGAGCGGTCAAGCGAACATGGTTCCCTAACACATGTCAACTGGCAGGTTTTGGTGAGAAAATGGTGGTACTAAGTCGGCTCTTACCGTAAACATGAGCAGAGCTTGTGTCGTTCATCCTGCAGCTGTCAAAGAGGCAGCTGCGACTTTCTCGGCTCCTCCATGGCTTCCCTCAGAGACACTGGCGGTCACCACACCCCTCCGACTTTCAGGTATGACTAAATAATCTCACTAAAACACTAGTAACACAATAAGCAGATAAGGGATTTTCCAGAATTATCCTAGTAAATGTGTCTAATAACATCTGAATCGCTCTCACTGCACTCGTCTTTTTTTTTTCTCGTAGTCCTTCACTCTTACTATCCTCATCCACGAATCTCATCCTCACTCAAATTAATGGGGAAATTGTCACTTTCTCGGTCCGAATCGCTCTAGTTGCTGGTGGCCATGATTGTAAACAATGTGAGGATGTGAGGAGCTCCACAACCTGTGAAGTCACGCGCACATCGTCTGCTACTTCCGGTACAGGCAAGGCTTTTTTTTTTTCTTTCAATGATTGTCACACACACAGTAGGTGTGGCGAAATTTGTCCTCTGCATTTGACCCATCCCCTTGATCACCCCCCGGGAGGTGAGGGGAGCAGTGGTGCCGACCAAAAGTTGCGAACTTTATCGTCGATGTTCTCTACTAAATCCTTTCAGCAAATATATGGCAATATCGCGAAATGATCAAGTATGACACATAGAATGGACCTGCTATCCCCGTTTAAATAAGAACATCTCATTTCAGTAGGCCTACTGATAGTTTATATATCAATGATGAAATATTAACATTGCAACACATGCCAATACGGCCTTTTTAGTTTACTAAATTACAATTTTAAATTTCCTGCAGAGTTTCTTGTTGAAAACGTCGCGGAATGATGATGCGTGCGCGTGACGTCACGGACTGTAGAGGACATATTAGCGCAGCACCATTTGCGGCTAAAAGTCGTCTCTTTTCATCGCGCAATTACACAGTATTCTGGACATCTGTGTTGCTGAATCTTTTGCAATTTGTTCAATTAATAATGGAGAAGTCAAAGTAGAAAGATGGAGGTGGGAAGCTTTAGTCTTTAGCCACACAAACACACGGTGCTTCCTTGTTTAAAAATCCCGGAGGTGAAGCCTTACCATGGATCAGAGTGGTCAAGCGAACATGGTTCCCGACCACTTGTCAACCAGCAGGTTTCGGTGAGAAAATTGTGGTAAAAAGTCACCTCTTACTGGAGATCAGCTAAGCTTGCTCCGTCCATGCAGCTGCCGTCGACTTCCCTCAAAGACTGGCGTCAACACACCCGTAGACACACCCCTCCGACTATCAGGTACTATTTAATCTCTCTAAAACACTAGCAACACAATAGGCAGATAAGGGATTTCCCAGAATTATCCTAGTAAATGTGTCTAAAAACATCTGAATCAGTCCCAATGCAATCGTCTTTTTTTTAAAATTTACTTTATTTATTTATTTTTTTTCTAGTCCTTCGCTATCAATATCACCATCCACGAATCTTTCATCCTCGCTCAAATTAATGGTCCGAATAGCTCTTGCTGCTGGAGGCTCCCATTATAAACAATGTGAGGACGTGAGGAGCCCTCACCCTTGTGACATCATCGTCTGCTACTTCCGGTACAGGCAAGGCTTTTTTATTAGCGACCAAAAGTTGCGAACTTTATAGTCAATGTTCTCCATAAAATCCTTTCAGGAAAAATATGGCAATATCGCGAAATCAATCAATCAATCAATGTTTACTTATATAGCCCTAAATCACTAGTGTCTCAAAGGGCTGCACAAACCACTACGACATCCTCGGTAGGCTCACATAAGGACAAGGAAAACTCACACCCAGTGGGACGTCGGTGACAATGATGACTATGAGAACCTTGGCGAGGACCACATATGTGGACAACCCCCCCCCCCCCCCACTGTAAAAGTTAAATCCATAGTGGATCCAACACAGCCGCGAGAGTCCAGTCCAAAGCGGATCCAACACAATGTGAGGACGTGAGGGCTCTGTCACGTCAAATTTCTTCCCCCCTACAAAAACCTTCCCCCCCGTTTACTTCCGGGGTCATGATTAATACAGACGTTTTGTTAACGCTATATTATAAAAATATAACGCTATATTATAAAAATATAACGCTATATTATAAAAATACAGACGTTTTGTTTACGCTATATTATAAAAAATAAAAAATTCTATTAAAAAAACTATTTACAAACACAAGCTATGGCAGGGGTAGGGAACTTATGGCTCTAGAGCCAGATCCGGCTCTTTGGATGACTGCATCTGGCTCTCAGATAAATCTTAGCTGACGTTGCTTAACAGGATAAGTCATGAATAATTCCGCTGGTAATCACAGTGTTAAAAATAACGTTCAAATTATGGAACATTCTCATGCATTTTAATCCAACCATCTATTTTTTTCGCACCTGTTCAAAAAGTTGCATTATTGGTAAGAAGTGTTATATATTTATTATTGGTTAGCTTTAATAACAATGTTATTAAAAATAATAAAAGACTTATTATACCGTATTTTTCGGACTATAAGTCACGTTTTTTTTCATAGTTTGGCTCGGGGTGTGACTTATACTCAGGAACGACTTATGTGTGAAATTATTAACTCATTACCGTAAAATATCAAATAATATTATTTAGCTCATTCACGTAAGAGACTAGACATATAAGATTTCATGGGATTTATTGATTAGGAGTGACAGATTGTTTGGTAAACTTATAGCATGTTCTATATGTTAGAGTTATTTGAATGACTCTTACCATAAAATGTTAGGTTAACATAGCAGGCACCTTCTCAGTTGGTTATTTATGCCTCATATAATTATATATAATTATTCAGCCTGTTGTTCACTATTCTTTATTTATTTTAAATTGCCTTTCAAATGTCTATTCTTGGTGTTGGGTTTTATCAAATAAATGTCCCCAAAAAATTAGACTTACACTCCAGTGCGACTTGTATATGATTTTTTCCTTCTTTATTATGCATTTTCGGCTGGTGCGATGTATACTCTGGAGGGACTTGTACTCCGAAAAATACGGTACTCTAAAAATGTTGGCCTTAAAAATGCACACATTTAGTTGGATTCAGTGTTGAAAAATATTATATGGCTCTCACAGAAATACATTTTGAAATATTTGGCTTTCATGGCTCTCCCCCAAAAAGGTTCCCGACCCCTGAGCTATGTGGGATGACGCATTTAGTTCCGGGGTCACGTTTCCTCACGTTTCCTCTTACGTCATCCCATAGCTTGTGTTTGTAAATTGTTTTTTCATTTTTTTTTAATAATATAGCGTTAACAAAACGTCTGTATTAATCATGACCCCAAAAGTAAATGTTTTTTGTAGGGGGAAGAAATTTGGCGTGACAGAGCCCTCACCCTTGTGACGTCAGGCAAGGCTTTTCAATCAGCACCAAAAGTTGCAAACTTTATCGTGGATGTCCTTTACTAAATCCTTTCAGCAAAAATATGGCAATATGGCGAAATGATCAAGTATGACCCATAGAATGGACCTGCTATCCCCGTTCAAATAAGAAAATCTCATTTCAGTAGGCCTTTAACGTAGTCTAAGAAGAATATCAGAAGACGACGACAGACCGAAGCCAGAAGCCTCACCTTGTGGGCGTCCATGTTGAGCTGCACAGGCGTTGGGTTGTGTTTCCACTTCCTGGCTTTAGGCACCCGCACCAACAGATCGTTCTGTCCGGCCTGTGAGTCCACCCCAACGCCGACGCCGTTGCCTGTATCCACCCCCGCGCTTCTCCTGCCGCCTCCTGACGACGGGATGTTCTCCTTGTTGGTGTCGGCCCTGTGAGGAAGCAGAGAAAGGTTGGAAGTGTCAAAGCTCACTTTTACTTATAGCGCTGCTGTTTAGCTTTGTCTGCTAATTCTATTTACTGTCCACCTGTGTGTGTTGACATTTTGTGCACTGTTCTAATCAGACTTCGCCAGGTGTCCGACAACAAGGATTACTTTCTTGCGGCCTGTGACTTCACTTGTTGTGACTTCACCACGTCCCAGTCGACGTAAAGCAGGGGTAGGGAACCTATGGCTCTGGAGCCCGATGTGGCTCTTTTGATGACTGCATCTGGCTCTCAAGATAAATCTTAGCTGACGTTGCTTAACACGGTAAGTAATGAATAATTCCGCTGGTAATCACAGTGTTAAAAATAACGTTCAAAATGTAAAACATTCTCGTGCATTTTAATCCATCCATCCGTTTCTATCGCACATGTTCAAGAAGTCGCATTAATGGTCAAAAGTATTTGATTTATTAATGGCTAGCTTCAGGATAACAAAGGTATTAAAAAGAATAAGAGACTTATTTTACTCTAAAAATGTTGGTATTACTTAGACATACATGCATTTAGTAGTTGTAATCAGGGAAAGTCCAAATAAAAGAGGACGCGTAGAATTCTCTTGTCAGCGCGTGGGACGACACTGTACAAGGGTACAGGTCTACGGGTTTCTCCTCATTGAGCTAAATTGAATGCGGTCTCTGTTTAATTCCTTGCTTCTTGTCTGTTTAATAAATGTCATCAGTGTTTGAACATGACAGTTAAATATTAAATGTCTCTCACGGAAATACATTTGAAAATATTTGGCTTTCATGGCTCTCTCAGCCAAAAAGGTTCCCGACGCCTGCTGTAGAGTGTTGGTGGGTCACAAACTGGCATCTTGTTTGTTACTGATTGTCCAATTGTGTTTGACGTGTCTTTTCCATCTCACACTGGCATTATTTGTTTTAAAAGACTATTTTCTAAATCGATTTCCAATTTTCCATATTAGATTTAACAAATGGATAAATACAACTAATATAACTAAAATAAAAACACTATATTGCCAAAAGTATTTGGACAACTGCCTTTACTCACATATGAACTTGAAGTGCCATCCATGGATTTGTCCAAAGCCCTACTCTTGAAAAACCAACCCCGCACCATAATTCCTCCTCCACCAAATTTCACACTCGGCACAATGCAGTCCAAAATGTAGCGTTCTCCTGGCAACTTCAAACCCAGACTGGTCCATCAGATTGCCAGATGGAAAAGCGTGATTCATCAGTCCACTGCTCTAGAGTCCAGTGGCGACGTGCTTTACACCACTGCATCCCACACTTTGCATTGGACTTGGCGATGTATGGCTTAGATACAGCTGCTCGGCCATGGAAACCCATTCCATTAAGCTCTCTGCGTACTGTATGTGGGCTAATTGGAAGGTCACATGAAGTTTGGAGCTCTGTAGCAAATGACTGTGCATAAAATCTTTGCACTATTCGCTTTAGCATCCGCTAACCCCTCTCTGTCACTTTAAGTGGCCTACCACTTGGTGGCTGAGTTGCTGTTGTTCCCAAACTCTTCACTTTTCTCATAATAAAGTTGACTTTGGATAATCTTGGAGCAAGGAAATTTCACGACTGGATTTGTTGCACAGGTGGCATCCTATGACAGTTCCACGCTGGAAATCACTGAAAGCGGCCAAATGTAATGTAATGTAAATGTAATATAAGAAATTATCGGTATTGGTTTCAAATTTATCGGTATCGGGTTCAAAAAGTACAATTTATGACTTTTTAAAACACTGCTGTGTACATGCCCTGCGATGAGGTAGCGACTTGTCCAGGGTGTACGCCGCCTTCCGCCCGATTGTAGCTGAGATAGGCGCCAGCGCCCCCCGCGACCACAAAAAAGGGAATTAGCGGTAGAAAATGGATGGATGGATGCTGTGTACATGGACTTAGAGAGAAGTACAGAGTGCCAATAAACCTTAAAGGCACTTCCTTTGTGTGCCGGCCCAGTCACATAATATCTATGGCTTTTCACACACAAGAGAATGCAAGACATACTTGGTCAACAGCCATACAGGTCACACTGACGGTGGCCGTATAAACAACTTTAACACTGTTACAAATATGCGCCACACTGTGAACCCACACCAAACAAGAATGACAAACACATTTCGGGAGAACATTTGCACCGTAACACAACAGAACAAATACCCAGCACTAACTCTTCCGGGACGCAACAATATACCTCCTCACCCCCGCCAACCTTTAACCTCCTCATGCTCTCTCAGGGAGAGCATGTCCCAAATTCCAAGCTGCTGTTTTATGACATGTTAAACAAAATAATGCACTTTGTGACTTCAATAATAAATATGGCATGCCATGTTGGCATTATTTTCCAAAACTTGAGTTGATTTAATTTGGAAAACCTTGTTACATTGTTTAATGCATCCAGCGGGGCGTCACAACAAAAAGAGGCATAATAATGTGTTAATTCCACGACTGTATGTATCGGTATCAGTTGATATTGGAATCGGTAATTGAAAGTTGGACAATATCGGAATATCGGCAAAAAAAGGCATTATCGGACATCTCTAGTTTGTGCACATAGACATGGTTCGCACACAGAGGCATGATTGGCGCAATCTATCCATCCATCCATCCATTTTTTACCGCTTATTCCCTTTGGGGTCTTGGGGGGCGCTGGTGCCTATCTCAGCTACAATCAGGCGGAAGGTGGGGTACACCCTGGACAAGTCGCAATCTAAAAGTTTGCAAAAGGAGGGTTCTGTAAATGGAGATTCCGCTGTACCTGCTTCTTTCCCTGGGACTAGAGCCGTCCTCTTGCTGCTCTCTACGATGACGCCGCCGCTGTCTGGCGGTCAGAGCCTCCTTGGGAGATGGCCGCCTCTGGGTCGACTGGCCAGCGTCGACGTCGAAGAGGTGCTGCTCCACCGTGGAACGTATGGTCCGGTCCAGGATGCTGTACAGGAAAAGTATCATATCACCGTGCTTAGAATTGGGGTGGTGCTCATACAACAACGCGGTGAGACACAACTTACTCGACCACTTCAGGTGAGCGGAGCACGGGTGAGCAGAGTGGACTGAAAGGAGGCAAAGGAGGTGAGTTCATCTACACAAGGAGTTCAACAGTAACCACGGGTCATTGAGCAACGTCTAACACTTAAGGTCTGATTTAATGAAGGTTTGCGTGTACAAACCCCATTTCCATATGAGTTGGGAAATTGTGTTAGATGTAAATATAAACGGAATACAATGATTTGCAAATCATTTTCAACCCATATTCAGTTGAAGGCACTACAAAGACAACATATTCGATGTTCAAACTCATAAACTTTATTTTATTTTTTCCAAATAACAATTAACTTCATTCTAATGGCTGCAACGCGTGCCAAGGTAGTTGGGAAAGGGCATGTTCACCACTGTGTTACATCACCTTTTCTTTTAACACTTAATAAACGTTTGGTAACTGAGGAAACTAATTGTTGGAGCTTTGAAAGTGGAATTCTTTCCCATTCTTGTTTTATGTAGAGCTTCAGTCCTTCAACAGTCCGGGGTCTTCGCTGTCGTATTTTACGCTGCATAATGCGCCACACATTTTCGATGGGAGACAGGTCTGGACTGCAGGCGGGCCAGGAAAGTACCCACACTCTTTTTTTTACGAAGCCACGCTGTTGTGACACGTGCTAAATGTGGCTTGGCACTGTCTTGCTGAAATAAGCAGGGGCGTCCATGAAAAAGACGGCAGCATATGTTGTTCCAAAACCTGTATGTACCTTTCAGCATTAATGGTGCCTTCACAGATGTGAAAGTTACTCATACCTTGGGCACTAATGCACCCCCATACCATCACAGATGCTGGCTTTTCAACTTTGCGTCGATAACAGTCTGGATGGTTCGCTTCCCCTTTGGTCCGGATGACACAATGTCGAATATTTCCAAAAACAATTTGAAATGTGGACTCGTCAGACAACAGAACACTTTTCCACTTTGCATCAGTCCATCTTAGATGATCTCGGGCCCAAATAAGCCGGCGGCGTTTATGGATGTTGTTGATAAATGGCTTTCGCTTTGCATAGTAGAGCTTTAACTTGCACTTACAGATGTAGCAACAAACTGTATTTAGTGACAGTGGTTTTCTGAAGTGTTCCTGAGCCCATGTGGTGATATCCTTTAGAGATTGATGTCGTTTTTTTGATACAGTGCCGTCTGAGGGATCGAAGGTCACGGTCATTCAATGTTGGTTTCTGACCATGCAGCTTACGTGGAGTGATTTCTCCAGATTCTCTGAACCTTTTGATGATATTATGGACCGCAGATGTTGAAATCCCTAAATTTCTTAAAATTGCACTTTGAGAATGTTGTTCTTAAACTGTTTGACTATTTGCTCACGCAGTTGTGGACAAAGTGGTGTACCTCGCCCCATCCTTTCTTGTGGAAGACTGAGCATCTTTTGGGAAGCTGTTTTTATAGCCAATCATGGCACCCACCTGTTCCCAATTAGCCTGCACACCTGTGGGATGTTCCAAATAAGTGTTTGATGAGCATTCCTCAACTTTATCAGTACTTATTGTCCCCTTTCCCAACTTCTTTGTCACGTGTTGCTGGCATCAAATTCTAAAGTTAATGATTATTTGCAAAAAAAAATGTTTATGAGTTTGAACATCAAATATGTTGTCTTTGTAGCATATTCAACTGAATATGGGCCGAAAAGGATTTGCAAATCATTGTATTCTGTTTATATTTACATCTAACACAATTTCCCAACTCATATGGAAACGGGGTTTGTAAATGGAATCTTGCTAACACAAGCAAAGCTGATCTACTAAAGTGGATTCCATCTAATAAGTGAGCAGAATAAGATGTGCAATCCATTTTGCGTCTACATCTTCAATAATGTGCAAAATGTAAGTTGATCATCAAAATGCCCACAGTACTGGGAAGAGAAGAGGCAAATACAGTGTAAATATTTAGTGATTAATCACCACTCATCACCGTTTTGCAAGTGTTATTTGTGTTTTATTAAGCAGGTGTCAGAAGGACGTGCAAACTGACAGTTGATCAGTGCTCGCGCTGCACAGACAGACGAGAATCATCCGTCCTACGGTTTGTGTGTGTCAACATTTTGGACGGTCAGAAAAAAACAGATAGTCGTATCGCCTATTCAGAAATTTGCTTTTAGAATTTTATTTATGATGGCTGTATAAGGGTCTAATTAAAATAAATGCAATTGATGAGTGCTGTTTGTTTTTTTTACATTTAGGAAACATATCACTAAAATATAGGGATACCAAAATGTTTTTCGATACTTTTGTAAATAAAGGGGACCACAAATAATGACATTATTCTCTTTATTTTAACAACACATCTTATGCATAATCGCCAACCTTGAGACCTCCGTATTCGGGGGATTGGGGGGCGGGGCTGAGTTAAGGGGGGAGGATTATATTTATAGCTAGAATTCTCGCAATATATGTATATACATATATATTAGGGCTGTGAATCTTTGGGTGTCCCACGATTGGATTCAATATCGCTTCTTGGGGTCACGATTCGATAATATATCGATTTTTTCGATTCAATTCTCGATTCAAAAACAATATTTTTCCGATTCAAAAGGATTGTGTATTCATTCAATACATAGATTTCAGCAGGATCTACCCCAGTCTGCTGACATGCTAGCAGCATAGTAGATTTTTTTTAAAAAGCTTTTATAATTGTAAAGGACAATGTTTTATCAACTGATTGCAATAATGTAAATTTGTTTTAACTATTAAAGGAAGCAAAAATATGACTTATTTTATCTTTGTGAAAACATTGGACACAGTGTGTTGTCAAGCTTATGAGATGCCATGCAAGTGTAAGCCACTGTGACACTATTGTTCTTTTTTATTATTTTTATAAATGTCTAATGATAATGTCAATGAGGGATTTTTAATCACTGCTATGCAGAAATTATAACTAATATTGATACTGTTGTTGATAATATTCATTTTTGTTTCACTACTTTTGGTTTGTTCTGTGTCGTGTTTGTGTCTCCTCTCAATTGCTCTGTTTATTGCAGTTCTGAGTGTTGCTGGGTCAGGCTTGCTTTTGGAATTGGATTGCATTGTTATGGTATTGCTGTGTAGTGCTTTGTTAGATTGATTTTAAAAAATAAAATAAAAAGTAAAAAAAAAATTAAAAAAAAAAAAAATCGATTTAAAAAAAAAAGAGAATCGATTCTGAATCGTACTATGTAAACGATTCGATTCGCATTCTAATCGATTTTTCCCCACACCCCTAATATATATATGTAGAGCTAGATATATAAAATGTTATATATATTTTTTTAATTACATATTTCGAATTTACTTTAAAATTCTCACACAGCTCAATGCCCTTCGGTGTTTTTATCCAAATCAAAACAACATTTGATATAGAGCACACATGTTTGAAATCTGAGCAAGATAGGTTCAAAAACATGGTTTCGAGCCAGGCTTAAGACTTCCTTTTTATTGTCATTCAAATTTGAACTTTACAGAACAGAACGAAATTTTGTTGCATTAGCTCATGGTAGTGCAGGATAAAAAAGCAATAAGGTGCATATATAAATTAAAGCTGCAAGCAGCATTGGTCGGGTCCGCCTTTGGCTGCTGCCCCCGAGACCCACGGCTGGATAAGCGTTAGAAGACGCCTTGGAGCCACTATTTTGAGAATCTAATGCATTGTGAAAGTAATGCAGTTGTTGTATTGAAGTGAAAATATCAAACTTCCTGTTGATTTTTGCTAAAGTATGTTAATTATTAAAATGTAGGTCTGAGTGAGACCTACATAGTGTTTTTGTTTCATGTCTCTCTGACATTCCTACCGGAAGTTACACGCAGTTTTGTCTGTGTTTTCTTCCTAGGAGCAGTTTGTCCGTGTTGTATTCCTAGGGGAGCGGTAGAGCGCAATTTTGAGTTTTGAGGTTAGGTTTTTTCATCAGATCGCAATTTTTGCCAGACCTGATGTGTGTGTCAAGTTTGGTGAGTTTAGAAGCATTTTAAGGGGGTCAAATAACAGCTCAAAGAGGCAAAAATGTAATTTTTTAGGAGACTTTGCACAGGGGTTCTTTGAAGGCACGTAAAATCAAAACCTGAGAACTTATCAAAACTCTGTTCTATACTTTTAATCAGAAGGGTTCAATCTCTCTCCTGTGCGAGTTTGAAGCCAAAACAACAAACGCACTCAGAGGAGATAATGTTTGAAGAAAGGTGACCAGTTTTTACAAAACTTTTGTTTGGAAGGGGGAATTGCAAACTTCCTGCTGATTTTTGTTGGGGGTTGTCAATCTATGAAATGTAAGTCTAAGCGAGACCTACATAGAGGTTTTTGTTTCATGTCTCTCCGACATTCTTAATGGAAGTTACAAGCAGTTTTGTCTGTGTTTTCTTCCTAGGAGCAGTTTTTTCAGTGTTTTATTCAAAAATAGCGCTAGAGCGCAATTTTGACTTTTGGGGTTTGGTTTTTTCATTAGATCGCAATATTCGCCAGTCCTTATGTGTGCGCCAAGTTTGGTGACTTTTGAAGCATTTTAAAGGGGTCAAATTACAGCGCAAAGAGGCAAAAATTGCATTTTTTTGTGAAGATTTTATTTTGAAGGAGTTTTTGCCAACTTCCTGTAGATTTTTGCTGAAAGAAGTGAGTGTATGAAAATTGGGTCTAAGTCAGACCTACATAGGTGTTTTTGTTTCATGTCGCTATGACATTCCTAACAGAAGTTACATGCAGTTTTGTCTGTAATTTTTTCCTAGGGGGCGCTAGAGCGCAATTTTCATTTTGGGGGATTGGTTGCTTAATATGTTGGGAAGGTTTGCTATACCGACGTGTGTGTCAAATTTGGTGAGTTTTGAAGCATGTTAAGGGGGTCAAATTACAGTGCGTAGGTGCGGAATAATAATAAAACACAGCAGTTTCAATGGAGTCCTTTGCCATGGGCCAAGGACCCTAATAAATAAATTACTGTACAGATAAATACATTGCACTTTTTTTTATATGCATGCACGTTTATGGATGTATGTTACATTGTCTTTTTATTCGAGCGGGTTAATCCATTTTGGGGGGGAATTGAGGGGATATTTATGATGTGTTCAAGAGTCTTACGAACTGAGGGAAGAAGCTGTTACAGAATCTGGTGGTTCTGCTTCAGAGGCTGCGGAACCTCAACTAATCATTGTCATTTTTTCTAAGGATGATACAATATTTGTATTACACTGTGTGGGAAATGAAAGGTTTTCCAAAGGATGCGGGGCACGAGTACATGTTGTGAGGCGCTGACTTACATGAACATGTGTAGAGTGACCTGTACAAATTTTCCATAAACACTCATGTTTACAGTCATAGCAAGAGCTCGGCACAGTGCTGATGGAGGACAATGATTAAAAGCGGAGCGACGGCACGCTGTTAAGGTGACAACTGTATCAAGAGGAGAAAAAAATGTCACATATTATTATTGCATCGGTCATTTAAAGACTAATGAGTACACCAGGGAAACAAACACAAGCTAAATATAGAACTGACATTTACTGCAGCGGGTTCAAACAGGTTAATGGCTAACGAGTGTTGGCTTAACCTTTGACTTTGATTGCTGAAAACGAGGCGAGATCCAGTCAATGCCTTAAAAACAAAAGCAGAGGGCATTCTCGGCAGCATGTCATGCATCACAACAAGTGGATTCATCTTTAAAGGCCTACTGAAATGAGATGTTCTTATTCAAACGGGGATAGCAGGTCCATTCTGTGTCATACTTGATCATTTCGCCATATTGCCATATTTTTGCTGAAAGGATTTAGTAGAGAACATCCACGATAAAGTTTGCAACTTTTGGTCGCTGATAAAAAAGCCTTGCCTGTACCGGAAGTAGCAGACGATGTGCGCGTGACGTCACGGGTTGTGGAGCTCCTCACATCTGAACATTGTTTACAATCATGGCCACCAGCAGCGAGAGCGATTTGGACCGAGAAAGCGTCGATTTCCCCAATAATTTGAGCGAGGATGAAAGATTTGTGGATGAGGAAAGTGAAAGTGAAGGACTAGGAAAAAAAAAGAAAAAAAAAGAGGGCAGTGGTAGGGATTCAGATGTTATTAGACACATTTACTAGGATAATTCTGGAAAATCCCTTATCTGCGTATTGTGTTATTAGTGTTTTAGTGAGATTATATGGTGGTCGGACATGAAAGTCGGAGGGGTGTGGCGACCGCCAGTGTCTCTGAGGGAAGCCACGTTTCTCGACGAGGCAAGGCAGGCCGGACTGAAATTTTATTTTATTTTTCCTTCTTTCTCCACGGTGGAAGTATCAGACAGTCGGGGGCGGCCGTTGGGAGGAGGCAAGAGAGTCCGCAGCTGCATGAGGAACGACGCAAGCTCTCCGCTCATGTCTACGTTAAGAGCTGACTTATAGAATAGAATAGAGTTTTATTGTCATTATTGCAATGAACAGGTTCAAAGAACAACGAAATTGGAGCAGCTCCTCCTAAGGTGCATATACAATATGGTAGTATAAATATTACCACCATTTTCTCACCGAAACCTGCCGGTTGACAAGTGGTAGGTAACCATGTTCGCTTGACCGTTCTGTTCCACAGTAAAACTTCATTGTCATCTTTCGGGAATGTAAACAAGGAAACACCGGCTGTGTTTGTGTTGCTAAAGGCAGCCGCAATAGACCGCTTCCCACTGTTGCGTTTTGGACCTGTTCTTCCTTTGGTCAACGCCCCCAGGTTCTTTTATGACACATAAGCTGGTTTTAAATCAATCAGAGACAGAGGTTGCTCATTTTGATATTTTATAATCAAAGCGCCTTGGAAGATCAATCTAGATACAACATTTCAAAGGCACGGTCCAAATTGATCTAATTCTAAAAATGTCAGTTTCTCCCTCCTCACTCACGCTCACCCTCCCCTCTTCTTCTCCTCCCTACCTTGGACAGTTGAGATAACAGATTGTTATGGCTTCATTCTGACATTCCAAATTCAAGGTCTATGTAAAAGGCTCACACTTTAGCTGTTCTAAAATCTGACTAGGAAATAAAAAGACAACCAAATCCAACACCACCTACATCTTTCTTCTTTGACGTCTCCATTATTAATTGAACAAATTGCAAAAGATTCAGCAACACAGGTGTCCAGAATACTGTGTAATTATGCGATTAAAGCAGACTATCTATAGCTGGGATCAATGCTTGACCAAAATGTCCGCTACAATCCGCGACGTCACGCGCACCCGACATCATACCGCAACGTTTTCAGCAGGATAATTCGCGCCAAATTTAAAATTACAATTTAGTAAACTAAAGCGGCCGTATTGGCATGTGTTGCAATGTTAATATTTCATCATTGATATATAAACTATCAGACTGCGTGGTCGCTAGTAGTGGCTTTCAGTAGGCCTTTAATCAAACTTAAAACTATTTCTTTAAACGTGTCTATGGATGCTCTCCTCATGGTCACTGGAACTTCAGGGCGTTCAAACCTATTCAATCAGGCCTAAGAGGAAGTTGAGTAATGGTTGTTTGGGCAGACTGGTATTGGGTGCACCAGGCCGGGGGCCATCCGCTATTGTAATCCCACGTTACACCACAATCGGACACGAGCCAGGATCCTCAGTGATCCGAGGTAAACACTTTGACAGTGTCTCCAAAGGAATGCATGGGGGTGGTCTTTCAAGTACTGCACAGGCCAAAAGTTTGGACACACCTTCGCATTCAATGCGTTTTTTTTTTCATGACTATTTACAATGTAGAATGTCACTGAAGGCATCAAAACTATGATGTGGAGTTATGTACTTAACAAAAAAAGCTGAAATAACTGAAAACATGTTTTTTATTCTAGTTTCTTCAAAATAGCCACCCTTTGCTCCGATTACTGCTTAGCATACTCTTGGCATTTCCTTATGTATTTATCTATTTACAGACAGACATCATTGTGAATTTCATTATTGTTTCTTTTGTTAATATCATAGTCCGTTATGCGAAAAGGTCATCCCTAGAAGCACACAGCTTATGGAAAAGGACCCAGGGTTAAAATATACATCATCATAAAATGTACAAAATACAGTACAATACCATCCATCAATCCATCTTCTTCCGCTTATCCGAGGTCGGGTCGTGGGGGCAACAGCCTAAGCAGGGAAACCCAGACTTCCCAGTACAATACCATAGATTTAAAAATCTACCCACCAAATACCCATTTACAATTTCATATTTCAATTAAAAAAATGAAATTTTGAGTTAAAGTACCAATCAATCAATCAATCAATGTTTATTTATATAGCCCCAAATCACAAATGTCTCAAAGGACTGCACAAATCATTACGACTACAACATCCTCAGAAGAACCCACAAAAGGGCAAGGAAAACTCACACCCAGTGGGCAGGGAGAATTCACATCCAGTGGGACGCCAGTGACAATGCTGACTATGAGAAACCTTGGAGAGGACCTCAGATGTGGGCAACCCCCCCCCTCAATGATTGTCAAACACACTATGTGTGGTCTAATGCAGTGGTTCTCAAACGGGGGTACGCGTACCTCTGGGGGTACTTGAAGGTAGGCCAAGGGGTACGTGAGATTTTTAAAAAATATTCTAAAAATAGCAACGATTCAAAAATCCTTTATAAATATATTTATTGAATAATACTTCAACAAAATGTAAGTTCATGAACTGTGAAAAGAAATGCAACAATGCAATATTCAGTGTTGACAGCTAGATTTTTTGTGGACATGTTCCATAAATATTGATGTTAAAGATTTCTTTTTTTGTGAAGAAATATAAGAATTAAGTTGATAAATCCAGATGGATCTCTATTACAATCCCCAAAGAGGGCTTTTTAAGTTGATGATTACTTCTATGTGTAGACATCTTTATTTATAACTGAATCTCTTGATTATTTTTCAACAAGTTTTTAGTTATTTTAGTTCAAGAAAGACCACTACAAATGAGCAATATTTTGCACTGTTATACAATTTAATATATCAGAAACTGATGACATAGTGCTGTATTTTACTTCACCTCTTTTTTTCAACCAAAAATGCTTTGCTCTGATTAGGGGGTACTTGAATTAAAAATAATTTCACAGGGGGTACATCACTGAAAAAAGGTTGAAAACCACTGGTCTAATGTGTCCTCTGCATTTGACCCATCCCTTGATCACCCCCTGGGAGGTGAGGGGAGCAGTGAGCAGCAGCAGCAGTGGCCGCGAACGAGGAGTGCTTGAAACTCCGCATGTCAACATCTCGGCCAGTGCCACACCAACAAAATGCCCAAACAACCATTTCCAGATTAACACTGTGTAAAAAAAATAGTCAACAGAAGGAGATAACATCAGTAGGAACCTACCACATAGCGAAGGAGATACACTATTTGAACCCTCTAATGCAGCTCTTTTTTATTTGACAGTAATTGAACTATATTATGTGACATCATGCACAAAAGTGCACTTTATTTGTTTTAAAATATTGTAGAAGCGTTCTGTACAAAAAGTGCACTTTATTTTAAGTGTTGTTTTGATATGTCATCTTAGTGACATCATGCACAAAAGTGAACTTGTTTTAAAATGTCTCTGACAATCTTGCACTTTCTGTTTTGAAATGACATGAATGTTTGTGCCACTGCTTAATAACTGTTTAATAAATACACTTTTGATAAATTGACTTAGCTGTGATTTCTCTCTCTGCATGAAAGTTTAAAAGTAGCATATATGAATGCAGTAGGAAGAAGAATGTTTGAATGTAGACACATAGAATCATCATACTGCTGTGATTATTTGCATCAAGTGTTCATTCAAGGCTAAGGCAAAATATGGAGATATAGATCGTGTTTGGCGAAATGGCCTAAAAATATTGAGATGTTAATAAAAGGCCATATCGCCCAGCCCCAACGTGATGTGACAGGTGGTGGCGGTACACCTACTTTGAGACAAGAGCTATATGTTGCATGCTTGGTTATGGTTTGAATTCATATCCAACACTTGTGAGAACACTTGTAGTGTGCCTACGCCAGGGGTCACCAACATTTTTGAAACCAAGAGCTACTTCTTGGGTACTGATTAATGCAAAGGGCTACCAGTTTGATACACACTTAAATAAATTGCCAGAAATAGCCAATTTGCTCAATTTACCTTTAATAAATAAATCTATATATATTAAAAAAAAATGGGTATTTCTGTCTGTCATTCCGTCGTACATTTTTTTTCCTTTTACAAAAGGTTTTTTGTAGAGAATAAATGATGAAAAAAAACACTTAATTGAACGATTGAAAAGAGGAGAAAACACGAAAAAAAGAAAATTTAATTTTGAAACAGTTTATCTTCAATTTCGACTCTTTAAAATTCAAAATTAAACCGAAAAAAAAAAAATGAATAGAAAAACTAGGTAATTTGAATTTTTTTGAAAAAAATAAAAAAATAATTTATGGAACATCATTAGTAATTTTTCCTGATTAAGATTCATTTTAGAATTTTGATGACATGTTTAAAATTGGTTAAAATCCAATCTACACTTTGTTAGAATATATAACAAATTGGACCAAGCTATATTTCTAACAAAGACAAATCATTATTTGTTCTAGATTTTCCAGAACAAACATTTTAAAAGAAATTCAAAAGACTTTGAAATAAGATTTAAATTTGATTCTACAGATTTTCTAGATTTGCCAGAATATTATTTGAAATTTTTAATCATAATAAGTTCGAAGAAATATTTCACAAATATTCTTCGTCGAAAAAACAGAAGCGAAAATGAAGAATTAAATTAAAATGTATTTAATATTCTTTACAATAAAAAAAAAAAAGACAATTGATTTAAATTGTCAGGAAGGAAGAGGAAGGAATTTAAAAGGTAAAAAAGTTTAAAAACATGGAAAAAGTCCCTCTATTTGATGGAAGTCAGCAACAAAAAGCTGGATTTTTTCCAAGTGTGTCACTTCATTTCTGTTAGTTTTTCGTGTTTTTGTATTTACTTCCTGTTCAGTGCTTTTATTTTGTTGTATTTCCTGTTTTATTCACAGAGCACTGTTTTTCTCTTTTCGTTGATTGGCAGCGGTTTCACACCTGCTGTCAATCACACTAGTGTCTATTTATGTTTCACTCGAGCACTCCTCAGTGCTCGATGATAATATTATGTTGAGAACGTTTATCTGCACGACTGCTTTATGTTTGCTTTTGTTATTTTCTTATGAGTATTAAATATTCTTACCTTCACTCTACTCTCCTGGGTTCTTGCATACTCGGGGACACACAACTGCAGCCATGCGACATCGCAACAAAAAAATCCAAAAATAATTTTTAAGGTTGTATTTTTTCTCTAAAATTGTCTTTCTGAAAGTTAAAAGAAGCAAAGTAAAAAAATAAATGAATTTATTTAATCAAGTGAAGACCAAGTCTTCAAAATATTTTCTTGGATTTTCAAATTCTATTTGAGTTTTGTCTCTCTCAGAATTAAAAATGTCCAGCAAAGCGAGACCAGCTTGCTAGTAAATAAATAAAATTTAAAAAATAGAGGCAGCTCACTGGTAAGTGCTGCTATTTGAGCTATTTTTAGAACAGGCCAGCCGGCTACTCATTTGGTCCTTACGGGCTACCTGGTGCCAGCGGGCACCTCGTTGGTGACCCCTGCTTTACGCATTTCTTCAATGAAAAAAATGTGCATTTGCTCAAAAAGGGTTGAAAAACACTGGGTTATATGACTGTGTATTGTGTTGAATGACAATATTTTGTATGCTCACAAGCTGAAGTGAGAGGATCAGCATGACGACTATCAGCAAAAGGTCACAATCTCGCTGACGTACGTGTAAAACGGGAGTTTTGGTGGGAAAACTGCATGTCGTGATGCTTTTTCCTGCCGAGTGTGCGTGTCACCATTGTTCCTGGTGGTGGTGCTGACGACGACGACGATGATGATGATGACGATGCAACATAACACATTGTAGATGGAACTTTTCCAACAGAGAGCAAGAGAAGGCCTACCTTATGTAGAAAGGCGATATGGGTCTTGCGTCGTCTTGAGAGCTAAAAAAAAAACAAAGACAAACTGTTAGCCTTGTTGTGTTGTCTGGCCTTGTGTGTGTGTGTGTGTGTGTGTGTGTGTGTGTGTGTGTGTGTGTGTGTGTGCGTGTGTGTGTGTGTGTGTGTGTGTGTGTGTGTGTGTGTGTGTGTGTGCCTTAGAACGGTTGTAACCAACAACCGTTCCGGGGACCAGTGCCGTTTCGGGAAGCATTTGCTACCGGGCCAGAGAGAAACATTGAATAATTTATAAAAGACTGCATTTCATAATAATCAATCAATCAATCAATCAATCAATGTTTACTTATATAGCCCTAAATCACTAGTGTCTCAAAGGGCTGCACAAACCACTACGACATCCTCGGTAGGCCCACATAAGGGCAAGGAAAACTCACACCCAGTGGGACATCGGTGACAATAATCCCCTCCATTTCCCCAAAAATGGATAAACTGGCTGGAATATAAAGAAAATATAACTTACATCCATAAACGTGGATGCATATGCCTTCCATCCATCCATCCTATTCCGCTTATCCGAGGTAGGGTCGTGGGGGCAGCAGCCTAAGCAGGGAAGCCCAGACTTCCCTCTCGGGGCGGTATAGCTCGGTTGGTAGAGTGGCCGTGACAGCAACTTGAAGGTTGCAGGTTCGATCCCCGCTTCCGCCATCCTAGTCACTGCTGTTTTGTTTTTGGGCAAGACACTTTACCCACCTGCTTAGAGTGCCACCCACACTGCTTTAAATATAACTTAGATATTGGGTTTCACTATGTAAAGCGCTTTGAGTCACTAAAGAAAAGCGCTATATAAACATAATTCACTTCACTCTCCCCAGCCACTTCATCCAGTCTTCCCGGGGAATCCCGAGGCGTTCCTAGGCCAGCCGGGAGACATAGTCTTCCCAACGTGTCCTGGGTCTTCCGTGGCCTCCTATCAGTCGGACGTGCCGGAAACATCTCCCTCGGGAGGCGTTCGGGTGGCATCCTGACCAGATGCCCGAACCACCTCATCTGGCTCCTCTCCATGTGGAGGAGCAGCGGCTTTACTTTGAGTTCCTCCCAGATGGCAGAGCTTCTCACCCTATCTCTAAGGGAGAGACCCGCCACACGGTGGAGGAAACTCATTTGGACCGCTTGTACCCGTGATCTTATCCTTTCTGTCATGACCCAAAGCTCATGACCATAGGTGAGGATGGGAACGTAGATCGACCGGTAAATTGAGAGCTTTGCCTTCCGGCTCAGCTCCTTCTTCACCACAACGGATCGATACATCGTCGGTAATAATGAAGACGTCGCACCGATCCGATCCACTTTTCTCTCGCTCGTAAACAAGACTCCTAGGTACTTGAACTCCTCTACTTAGGGCATGGTCTCCTCCCCAACCCGGAGATGGCACTCCACCCTTTTCCGGGCGAGAACCATGGACTCGGACTTGGAGGTGCTGATTCTCATCCCGGTCGCTTCACACTCGGCTGCGAACCGATCCAGTTAGAGCTGAAGATCCCGGCCAGAGGAAGCCATCAGGACCACATCATCGGCCAAAAGCAGAGACCTAAACCTGCAGCCACCAAACCGGAACCCCTCAACGCCTTGACTGAGCCTAGAAATTCTGTCCATAAAAGTTATGAACAGAATCGGTGACAAAGGGAAGCCTTGGCGGAGTCCAACCCTCACTGGAAACGTGTCCGACTTACTGCCGGCAATGCGGACCAAGCTCTGGCACCGATCATACAGGGAGCGGACCGCCATAATCAGACAGTCCGGTACCCCATACTCTCTGAGCACTCCCCACAGGACTTCCCGAGGGACACGGTCGAATGCCTTCTCCAAGTCCACAAAGCACATGTAGACTGGTTGGGCAAACTCCCATGCACCCTCAAGAACCCTGCCCAGAGTATAGAGCTGGTCCACAGTTCCACGACCGGGACGAAAACCACACTGTTCCTCCTGAATCCGAGGTTTGACTATCCGGCGTAGCCTCCTCTCCAGTACACCTGAATAAACCTTACCGGGGAGGCAATCCGGTTCGCCTTCTTAAAGAGAGGAACCACCGCCCCGGTTTGCCAATCCAGAGGTACCGCCCCCGATGTCCACGCGATGCTGCAGAGTCTTGTCAACCAAGACAGCCCCACAGCATCCAGAACTTAAGGAACTCCGGGCGGATCTCATCTACCTCCATATGCAAAAGTGCAATATATTTATCTGTACAGTAATCTATTTATTTATACCTGCACCTTATGGATTTTTTATCCTGCACTACCATGAGCTAATCAACAAAATTTTGTTCTTATCCGTACTGTAAAGTTCAAATGTGGATGACAATGAAAAAGAAAGTCTAAGTCTATTTTTTCCCGACTTAACTTCTTTAGCCAGTGGTGTCAAACTTGTTTTTATTGAGGGCCACACCACAGTCACGGCTGCCAATTGGAACAGTAAATAGTTTATGAATTTGCCTTTGAATTTAAATATTTACAATTTTTTTCATGTAAACAGTAAAAATAAACAAAATAAATAAATAAAAAAAATCGGTGGATTTGACCACAGGTTTTTTTACCGAAAAAAACTGGCAGCCTAGTTGCCAGACTTTAACTGTAAAATATATAATAAATAAATAAATGATAAATGGGTTGTACTTGTATAGCGCTTTTCTACCTTCAAGGTACTCAAAGCGCTTTGACACTACTTCCACATTTACCCATTCACACACACATTCACACACTGATGGAGGGAGCTGCCATGCAAGGCGCCAACCAGCACCCATCAGGAGCAAGGGTGAAGTGTCTTGCTCAGGACACAACGGACGTGACGAGGTTGGTTCTAGGTGGGATTTGAACCAGTGACCCTGGTGTTATTTTATTATTATTATTATTATTTACAACATATTACTGCAAATAACAAGACAGTATCGCTGTTTAATTTTATTTTGGCAAGGTTTTTACCGTAAAAATCCTCAACCGTGGATTTAAAAACAACAAACAAACTGACAGCCCAGTCGACAGAATTTTACTGTTTTTTATTTCAACTTGCCGTAAATTTTACAGTGAAATCCATTGGTTGTTTTTTTGGTGCACAATTTGATGGATAACTTACTTTGAAACCACAGGTTAAGCAGATATTTATTTGGATTTTGACCATAAAAGTTAGATACTATAATATTTGTTGCAATATCGGACTCAATTTTTTCCCTGTCAAACTAGGGAAAAAAAACCCTGATACCTTTAGTAAGAAAATAAGAAAGTAAAGAAAGAAAATATAAGGTATTTTATTGACACATATTATTTCCAAGCCATATAAAATGACGTGGAGGGCCAGATCTGGCCCACGGCCCTTGAGTTTGATACCTGTGCACTTGACACACCAATGATGTACAAACCCCGTTTCCATATGAGCTGGGAAATTGTGTTAGATGTAAATATAAACAGAATACAATGATTTGCAAATCCTTTTCAACCCATATTCAGTTGAATATGCTACAAAGACAACATATTTGATGTTCAAACTGATAAACTTTTTTTTTTGTGCAAATAATCATTAACTTTAGAATTTGATGCCAGCAACACGTGACAAAGAAGTTGGGAAAGGTGGCAATAAATACTGATAAAGTTGAGGAATGCTCATCAAACACTTATTTCACAGGTGTGCAGGCTAATTGGGAACAGGTGGGTGCCATGATTGGGTATAAAAACAGCTTCCCAAAAAATGCTCAGTCTTTCACAAGAAAGGATGGGGCGAGGTACACCCCTTTGTCCACAACTGCGTGAGCAAACAGTCAAACAGTTTAAGAACAACGTTTCTCAAAGTGCAATTGCAAGAAATTTAGGGATTTCAACATCTACGCTCCATAATATCATCAAAAAGTTCAGAGAATTTGGAGAAATCACTCCACGTAAGCGGCATGGCCGGAAACCAACATTGAATGACCGTGACCTTCGATCCCTCAGAGGACACTGTATCAAAAACCGACATCAATCTCTAAAGGATATCACCACATGGGCTCAGGAACACTTCAGAAAACCACTGTCACTAAATACAGTTCGTCGCTACATCTGTTAAGTGCAAGTTAAAGCTCTACAATGCAAAGCGAAAGCCATTTATCAACAACATCCAGAAACGCCGCCGGCTTCTCTGGGCCCGAGATCATCTAAGATGGACTGATGCAAAGTGGAAAAGTGTTCTGTGGTCTGACGAGTCCACATTTAAAATTGTTTTTGGAAATATTCGACATCATGTCATTTGGACCAAAGGGGAAGCGAACCATCCAGACTGTTATCAACCCAAAGTTCAAAAGCCAGCATCTGGGATGGTATGGGGGTGCATTAGTACCCAAGGCATGGGTAACTTACACATCTGTGAAGGCACCATTAATGCTGAAAGGTACATACAGGTTTTGGAACAACATATGCTACCGTCTTTTTCATGGACGCCCCTGCTTATTTCAGCAAGACAATGCCAAGCCACATTCAGCAGGTGTCACAACAGCGTGGCTTCGTAAAAAAGAGAGTATGGGTACTTTCCTGGCCCGCCTGCAGTCCAGACCTGTCTCCCATAGAAAATGTGTGGCGCATTATGAAGCGTAAAATACGACAGCAGAGAACCCGGACTGTTGAACGACTGAAGCTCTACATAAAACAAGAATGGTAATGAATTCCACTTTCAAAGCTTCAACAATTAGTTTCCTCAGTTCCCAAACGTTTATTGAGAGTTGTTAAAAGAAACAGTGATGTAACACAGTGGTGAACATGCCCTTTCCCAACTACTTTGGCACATGTTGCAGCCATGAAATTCTAAGTTAATTATTATTAGCAAAAAAAATAAAGTTTATGAGTTTGAACATCAAATATGTTGTCTTTGTAGCATATTCAACTGAATATGGGTTGAAAAGGATTTGCAAATCATTGTATTCCGTTTATATTTACATCTAACACAATTTCCCTACTCTTTGTACAAAAAAAACTCCTCATATGAAGTTTCCATTTGTTATAACTTTGTGACATTAATGCACATATCAAATATAAATGTTACAGATTGTAACATCAGCATATCATTGCAAAGAAACAAGTCCAGGGCTCCCAATAATTCAGTGTTATAGTGAGTTGTAATTTTCACAAGTGGGAACCCGGTCCCTGAAAATAATGCCTACGTTAAACCAGTCCGTGGTGCAAAAAAAGGTTGAGGACTATTGCCTTAGAACATGTCTGAGTTCATTCTGGTGACCTTCCACAGAGTGCAGGCTGCATTGATGACTGGATGTAGGCCAGCAGCGGCAGCATCATGCTTGAATTATGCAACTATTTGAGCGGATACGTACCGGCAAACAATGTTAAGGTTGCCCAATGTGGTGGTATCCTGGCGCTGGCAGGAGGAAATGTCATCATCGCGCAAGTCACAGGAGAAAGAATAACACTGAAAATAACCATTTATAAACAGCATGAAAGCACTTTCATGTTCATGTGCAATGAAGATACAATGATCACTTTACAAAGTACATGTTACATATAGTTTATTTTTGATTTATTTTGTATTGTGTATGTATTTCCCTTATTTTATAGTTTGCTTATTTATTTTCTGCCACTTGTAGATTTTCACAGTTCATCCTACAACATATATGGCGGTTACGTCCTGTTAACAGCAAACTAAAAAAACGTTTTTGGGAGAAAAAAATAAAGATGTATTGATCAATGTGCATTGTCCTGAATAAAGGAATACATAAATATACAAGCTTGTTTTACTTTCTATGTATAGGTGTATTTGATATTTAGTTAAAAAAAATTTTTTTTAATTTATACTCAATGTATTTTTTGTAGTTACATATTCAATGTAAATTATTTTGTATTCATATTTTGCATCCATTATTTATTTAAAGATGCACAAATACTGTGTTTCAAGTCCTGATCTGTTGCTTAAATAAAAGACTACTATAATATATATTATATAAATATATATATATTTTTTTTCTTTGTATGATATATTTAACTTACTGTCTGTGTATATATATTATTGGGAACATTTAAGTTTAATGATACAATACAAAACTACTCAGTGAGTTTAAAACTTACATTTCGTGTTTTTTTTTGTTTACAAATTTTACCAAATATATTTTTGTACTTGTTTTAATATATATGAAAATGCTCTTGTATTCATATATTGATGGATTTATTTATTTATCTGTAGATTAAATAAAAGCTTACATTTCCAAATTTGTTTTTGTCTATGTAATCTAATTACTTTTAAAAAACAGACCAATATATTACACTGTATATAATTACCATATTTAGTTTTTTTTACATATTTTGCATTGTATCAGATATTTAACTTACTCTATGTATATTTATATTATTGATTGGAACATTTAAGTAGATTAAAAGAACGTTTATATATCGATATGTTCTGTTTTTATTTTTTTTATTTTTATAATGTAATTACTTTTAATATAGGCTGTATAGACCAAAATATTGCACTGTATATATTTAATTTGTTAAGGTATTTTTGTTCAATATATTTTGTAATCATATTATATATTTACCTCACACTATACTTATATTATTGATTGTAAACATTTAGGTTTTATTGACGCTCTACATAACTATTTCTATATATGTGTGAAAATATATTGTCATAATTATATATTAGTCATAATAAAGCTATTTTATTCCCTATTGCGATCTACTTAGCTCTTCCTTAATACTGATGTGTTTACTGCTTTGAGAAATCAATAGTTTCCGAGCTCCGTGAAGTAAATATCAGCCTTTTGGCCCGCTTGTCAACATGTGAAGTCTCCAATGTCGTAAGAGCCAAAAGAAAGATTGTGTTTTTGGAGGGTTTACTTGGAGTGGTACGTGACACGCCTGTCATGCGGCTTCCTATTAAGGGGCGGGGGCGCCAAGGGGAGGGGGGGAAGCCACCCCGGACGCTCGTGCTGCACGTATAAAGTTGAAAACAAAGGAATTAGGTTTCCAGTTAGACAGGGAGCGAAATAGGCCAAAGTTCACTCAACTTCAAACGTCTCTAGGAAGGACACTAAAGAGAAGAGACGGCGGCACATTCCTTAAAAGTTCCACATTGTTTGCAATGGACGTGTGTTTTTGCAGTCTGGCAAGCGTATTAATTATGAGTGTGTGTGTGAACTCTCGCTGCCTCCGTGCCTTTCAAAAGGCGGAAATCCAGCTTACCCACTACCTTACTGCAGGGATAACAACAAGCTTTGAGGGCCTGCACAGGAACACGCTTGTTGATTCTTACAGGCTCAACGGAAAACTACCGGGGGGAAAAAAAGCTGCTTTGCATGGCTTGCATGGGTCCCCCGCCGGTACCCCGGCTTCCTTACAGTCTACAAACTTTTCTCTTTGGTTCTTTGACTTCGCTGTTTACGCAAAAATGCGCTAGGCTCATTGGGAAATTTGTTTCTGTCAACTTTGTATTTACTGTTTATTTGATGTAGTTATTAGGGACCGAATGTCCCTTTGGGACAGAGGACCCTATTGGATTTCTAAGCTTTTAGAGGGGTTAGTGCGTCTGCCTCACAATACGAAGGTCCTGCAGTCCTGGGTTCAATTCCAGGCTGAGGATCTTTCTGTATGGAGTTTGGATGTTAAATGATAAATGGGTTGTACTTGTATAGCGCTTTTCTACCTTCAAGGTACTCAAAGCGCTTTGACACTACTTCCACATTTACCCATTCACACACACATTCACACACTGATGGAGGGAGCTGCCATGCAAGGCGCCAACCAGCACCCATCAGGAGCAAGGGTGAAGTGTCTTGCTCAGGACACAACGGACGTGACGAGGTTGGTTCTAGGTGGGATTTGAACCAGTGACCCTCGGGTTGCGCACGGCCACTCTTCCACTGCGCCACGCCGTGAATGCGTGGGTTCCCTCTGGGTACTCCGGCTTCCTCCCACCTCCAAAGACATGCACCTGGGGTTAGGCCCCTCCCACCTCCAAAGACATGCACCTGGGGTTAGGCCCCTCCCACCTCCAAAGACATGCACCTGGGGATAGGTTGATTGGCAACACTAAATTGGCCCTAGTGTGTGAATGTGAGTGTGAATGTTGTCTATCTGTGTTGGCCCTGCGATGAGGTGGCGACTTGTCCAGGGTGTACCCCGCCTTCTGCCCGATTGTAGCTGAGATAGGCGCCAGCGCCCCCCGCGACCCCGAAAGGGAATAAGCGGTAGAAAATGGATGGATGGATGTTAGGTTAACATAGCAGGCACCTTCTCAGTTGGTTATTCAAGCGCCATATAACCTACACTTATTCAGCCTGTTGTTCACTATTCTTTATTTATTTTAAATTGCCTTTCAAATGTTCACGGTGGGAGAGAGGTTAGTGCGTCTGCCTCACAATACGAAGGTCCTGCAGTCATGGGTTCAATTCCAGGCTGAGGATCTTTCTGTGTGGAGTTTGCATGTTCTCCCCGTGAATGCGTGGGTTCCCTCCGGGTACTCCGGCTTCCTCCCACCTCCAAAGACATGCACCTGGGGTTAGGCCCCTCCCACCTCCAAAGACATGCACCTGGGGATAGGCCCCTCCCACCTCCAAAGACATGCACCTGGGGATAGGCCCCTCCCACTTCCAAAGACATGCACCTGGGGATAGGTTGATTGGCAACACTAAATTGGCCCTAGTGTGTGAATGTTGTCCGTCTATCTGTGTTGGCCCTGCGATGAGGTGGCGACTTGTCCAGGGTGTACCCCGCCTTCTGCCCGATTGTAGCTGAGATAGGCGCCAGCGCCCCCCGCAACCCCGAAAGGGAATAAGCGGTAGAAATGGATGGATGCCTTTCAAATGTCTATTCTTGGTGTTGGGTTTTATCAAATACATTTCCCCCAAAAATGCGACGTATACTCCAGTTTTTTTCCTTATTTATTATGCATTTTCGGCCGGTGGGACGTATACTCCGGAGCGATTTATAATCCGAAAAACACGGTACTAGGTTCGTTAAAGGCCTACTGAAAGCCACTACTAGCGACCACGCAGTCTGATAGTTTATATATCAATGATGAAATATTAACATTGCAACACATGCCAATACGGCCTTTTTAGTTTACTAAATTACAATTTTTCGTCTTCGAAACGTCGTGTAATGATGACATGTACGCAAGACATCACGGGTTTTTAGGAAGTATGAGCGCTACACACACACACAGCTAAAAGTCGTCTGCATTAATGGCATAATTACACAGTATTTTGGACATCTGTGTTGCTGAATCTTTATTAATGGAGAAGTCACAGTAGAAAGATGGAGTTGGGAAGCTTCAGCCTTTAGCCACACAAACACAAGGTGATTCCTTGTTTTAAATTCCTGGAGGTGAAACTTTCCTATGGATCAGAGCGCGGTCAAGAGACCATGGATCCCGACCACATGTCAACCAGCAGGTTTCGGTCAGAAAATTGTGGTTAAAAAGTCAGTTCTTAAGGTGAGCTTGTGCCATCCATAAAGCTGCCGTCGACTCCCCTGAGACACTGCGCGTCAAGACACCCGTGGACACACCCTTCCGAATATCAGGTACTATTAAACTCACTAAAACACTAGCAATACAATAGAAAGATAAGGGATTTCCAAGAATTATCCTAGTAAATGTGTCTAAAAACATCGGAATCCGTCCCTTTTTTTCTAGTCCGTCGCTATCAATATCCTCAAACAGAAATCTTTCATCCTTGCTCAAATTAATGGGGAAATTGTCGTTTTCTCGGTCCGAATAGCTTTTTTTGTTGGAGGCTCCCATTAGAAACCATGTGAATATGTGAGGAGCCATCAACATGTGACGTCATCGTCTGCGACTTCCGGTAGAGGCAAGGCTTTTCTGTTAGCACCAAAATTTGCTAACTTTATTGTGGATGTTCTCTACTAAATCCTTTCAGCAAAAATATGGCAATATCGCGAAATGATGAAGTATGACACATAGAATGGACCTGCTATCCGTTTGAATAAGAAAATCTCATTTCAGTAGGCCTTTAAAGGCTCTAACTTTCACACGTTAAGTTTGTTGAAAACAAATATTCGGTAAACTATCCTGTTTGAGGACTCAAACTTGTCTTCAGCGTTCCTGGAAACGTGACGTTGAAGATAACATCCTCTTCAATGTTTATGAAAACATGTACAGTATACTAGGTACTACATGTTGAAGAATCTAAATTGTCTCAGTGTTAACAGAAACAGATATGCCAGGTATGTGGATAAAATGGTGTTGCCGATTCATGGAAACAGGTACTTAGGTTCATTGAAGGCACTAAGTCACACCTGTCAAACCCAAGGCCTTGGGGCCTGATTTAGCCTGCCCAATTGTTTTATGTGGCCTGCGAAAGCCTCGACATAATATGCCTCAATAACTTACTTTATCTTTCTATCAGAAAAAATTCATGTATTTTTCCAGTAAAAAAACTGGCAGCTCGGTCGTCCGAAATTTACCGTAAAAATAACAATGGTGCTGTTTTGCTATTTACAGTAATACACTGTAAAAACAACATCTATGTTTTATATCAGGACAGGGCAACTATTTTGCCTCGGGGGGCCAAATTTATAGAAAAAAATGTGTCAGGGGGCCGATATATCTACTTTTAGGAACACTAATACACAACCACACAATAATGTCTGAGTGCTAAAAACGTTATGACAGACTGCCTTAAAAAACGGAATGGAATTTTTTACTTTTTTACAGAATGAGACACACTGAATGTACATGAAAATGAAGAATGTGGGATTTACAATATTAACTATGAAGGATAAAACACTGAATGTTGACAACATGAACGCCACACCCCCTTTCCATCCACACATTTTACCATCAAGCAAAACGCAACAAAAATGCAATAAACACAGCGAAATATGAACGCGAAGGGTAAATAAAAAACACCTATAATCCGATGTATCACGAAGCTTTAGAACTTTCTTGAAAAATTCTCCTTTTGCGTCTGTCCCTGACACCCACAGTTTAGGCTGACACTCTGTGGAAACGCTCCCCACCCACCATGCTTGGTGCCTCGTCGGAGCTGCTGTGACTTAGATCACCATAGTAACTAATTAGATCACCATAGTAACTAATTATATTACCAGAGTAACTAATTAGATTACCATAGTAACTAATTAGATTACCATAGTGACTAATTAGATTACCATAGTAACTAATTATATTACCATAGTAACTAATTATATTACCATAGTAACTAATTAGATCACCAGCGTAACTAATTAGATAACCGTAGTAACTAATTAGATCACCATAGTAACAAATTAGATCAGCATAGTAACTAATTATATCACCATAGTAACTAATTATATTACCATAGTAACTAATTAGATCACCATAGTAACTAAATAAATTACCATAGTAACTAATTAGATCACCATAGTAACTAATTATATTACCATAGTAACTAATTAGATCACATAGTAATTAATTAGATCACCATAGTAACTCATTATATTACCATAGTAACTAATTAGATTACCATAGTAACTAATTAGATCACCATAGTAACTAATTATATTACCGTAGTAACTCATTAGATTACCATGGTAACTAATTATATTACCATAGTAACTAATTAGATCACCATAGTAACTAATTATATTACCGTAGTAACTAATTAGATTACCATAATAACTAATTAGATTACCATAGTAACTAATTAGATCACTATAGTAACTAATTATATTACCATAGTAACTAACTAGATCACCATGGTAAGTAATTATATTACCATAGTAACTAATTATATCATCAGGGTAACTAGTTATATTACCATAGTAACTAATTAGATCGCCATAGTAACTAATTAGATTACCATTAAACTAATTATATTACCATAGTAACTAATTAGATCACCATAGTAATTAATTAGATCACCATAGCAACTAATACAATTACCATAATAACTAATTAGATCACCATAGTAACTAATGATATTACCATAGTAACTAATTAGATTACCATAGTAACTAATTAGATTACCATAGTAACTAATTAGATCACCATAGTAACTAATTAGATCAGCATGGTAACTAATTATATTACCATAGTAACTAATTAGATCACCATAGTAACTAATTATATTACCGTAGTAACTAATTAGATTACCATAATAACTAATTAGATTACCATAGTAACTAATTAGATCACTATAGTAACTAATTATATTACCATAGTAACTAACTAGATCACAATGGTAAGTAATTATATTACCATAGTAACTAATTAGATCACCAGGGTAACTAGTTATATTACCATAGTAACTAATTAGATCGCCATAGTAACTAATTAGATTACCATTAAACTAATTATATTACCATAGTAACTAATTAGATCACCATAGTAATTAATTAGATCACCATAGTAACTAATATTACCATAGTAACTAATACAATTACCATAGTAACTAATTAGATCACAATAGTAACTAATGATATTACCATAGTAACTAATGATATTACCATAGTAACTAATTAGATTACCATAGTAATTAATTAGATCACCATAGTAACTAATTATATTACCGTAGTAACTCATTAGATTACCATGGTAACTAATTATACTACCATAGTAACTAATTAGATCACCATAGTAAGTAATTATATTACCGTAGTAACTAATTATCCATCCATCCATCCATTTTCTACCGCTTGTTCCCTTTCGGGGTCACGGGGGGCGCTGGCGCCTATCTCAGCTACAATCGGGCGGAAGGCGGGGTACACCCTGGACAAGTCGCCACCTCATCGCAGGGCCAACACAGATAGACAGACAACATTCACGCTCACATTCACACACTAGGGCCAATTTAGTGTTGCCAATCAACCTATCCCCAGGTGCATGTCTTTGGAAGTGGGAGGAAGCCGGAGTACCCGGAGGGAACCCACGCAGTCACGGGGAGAACATGCAAACTCCACACAGAAAGATCCCGAGCCTGGATTTGAACCCAGGACTGCAGGACCTTCGTATTGTGAGGCAGACGCACTAACCCCTCTTTAGATTACCATAATAACAAATTAGATTACCATAGTAACTAATTAGATCACCATAGTAACTAATTATATTACCATAGTAACTAACTAGATCACCATGGTAAGTAATTATATTACCATAGTAACTAATTAGATCACCAGGGTAACTAGTTATATTACCATAGTAACTAATTAGATCGCCATAGTAACTAATTAGATTACCATAGTAACTAATTAGATGACCATAGTAACTAATTAGATGACCATAGTAACTAATTAGATGACCATAGTAACTAATTACATGACCATAGTAACTAATTACATGACCATAGTAACTAATTAGATGACCATAGTAACTAATTACATGACCATAGTAACTAATTAGATGACCATAGTAACTAATTAGATGACCATAGTAACTAATTACATGACCATAGTAACTAGTATATCATGCAAAAGCGCATATTCCAACCATTGAAATACTTAGTATAGTTGAAGACTTACGGTCATTAGAAAACATGACTGCACATCATAATGGCAGCTACACTTTCCATCTTAGAGATATAAAAAAATTATTTGGCAATGTCTGGCGAGCCAGATTGAAAAGCTTAACGGGTCGGGTCTTAATTTGCCAAGGTCTGGATTATAAACTGAACAAAAAACGCAGCTCAGTTGCCAGAATTTTACCTTAAAGGCCTACTGAAAGCCACTACTAGCGACCACACAGTCTGATAGTTTATATATCAATGATGAAATATTAACATTGCAACACATGCCAATACGGCCGCTTTAGTTTACTAAATTGCAATTTTAAATTTCGCGCGAAGTATCCCGTTTAAAACATCAGTATGTGATGTCTTGGATTGTAGCGGACATTTTTTTCCAGCCCGATCTCAGCTATAAATCGTCTGCTTTAATCGCATAATTACACAGTATTCTGGACATCTGTGTTGCTGAATCTTTTGCAATTTGTTCAATTAATAATGGAGACGTCAAAGAAGAAAGATGTAGGTGGATTTCGTCAGGCTGTAGCAACACAATCACAGCCGGTGTTTCTTTGTTTGTTGTGAAGCTTTTATATGGAACAGAGCGGTCAAGCGAACATGGTTCCCTACCACATGTCAACCGGCAGGTTTCGGTGAGAAAATTGTGGTAATAAGTCTTCTCTTACCGTAAACATGAGCCGAGCTTGTGTCGTTTTTCCTGCAACAGTCAAAGAGGCAGCTGCGACTTTCTTGGCTCCTCCATGGCTTCCCTCAGAGACACTGGCGGTCACCACACCCCTCCGGCTTTCAGGTACGACAGTATAATCTCACTAAAACACTAGTAACGCAATAAGCAGATAAGGGATTTTCCAGAATTATCCTAGCAAATGAGTCTAATAACATCTGAAACGCTCCCACTGGCCTGTCCTTCACTCTAAATTTCCTCATCCACGAATCTTGCATCCTCGCTCCAATTAATGGGGAAATTGTCGCTTTCTCGGTCAGAATCGCTCTCGCTGCTGGTGTCCATGATTGTAAACAATGTTCAGATGTGAGGAGCTCCACAACCCGTGACGTCACGCGCACATCGTCTGCTACTTCCGGTACAGGCAAGGCTTTTTTATTAGCAACCAAAAGTTGCAAACTTTATCGTGGATGTTCTCTACTAAATCCGTTCCGCAAAAATATGGCAATATCGCGAAATGATCAAGTATGACACATAGAATGGACCTGCTATCCCCCGTTTAAATAAGCACATCTCATTTCAGTAGGCCTTTTACTTGCCAAGGTCTGGGTTATATGGTAAACAAAAAACGCAGCTCCGTTTCCAAAATTTTACCTTAAAAAAACAGTGGTATCGTTTTTCCATTTGCAGAAATATGGCGTATTATTAAACACGGTAAAATTGTAGTGACTAAGCAAGTTTTTACAGACTTTTTTTTTTTACTGTGTATATTAAAAATATATATAATAATCAAATGCATAGACAATCGTGTAACAATATAATAAGGGTCATCCTTATACATTTACCGCATTTTTTGGAGTATAAGTCGCATTTTTAGGAGAAATGTATTTGACAAAACCCAACACCAAGAATAGACATTTGAAAGGCAATTTAAAATAAAGAAAGAATAGTGAACAACAGGCTGAATAAGTGTACGTTATATGAGGCATAAATAACCAACTGCTATGTTAACCTAACATATTATGGTAAGTCATTCAAATAACTATAACATATACAACATGCTATACCTTTACCAAACAATCTGTCACTCATAATCGATAAATTTAATGAAATCTTATACGTCTAGTCTCTTACGTGAATGAGCTAAATAATATTATTTGATATTTTACGCTAATGTGTTAATAATTTCACACGAGTCGCTCCTGAGTATAATTTGCACCCCCGGCCAAACTATGATAAAAACTGCGTCTAATAGTCCAAAAAATACAGCAAATGTTTATATTATCCACTGTTAAAGCCTTAACAAAAACAAGTTTTACACTTCTGTTCCAAGTATTCTTCATTGTTAATAAAAACAAGGACGTTAAGTAGGTTAAGAGAACAGAAACAGATATGCCAGGTATGTCGACTGAATGGTGTTCATTATTCACGAAAACTGGTATGTTAAGTTGGAAGACTATAAAGTTGTTTTCAAAAAACACGTAACTCAGGTGTGTTGAAGTTAAATTAAAGTTAAAGCACCAATGATTGTCACACACACACTAAGTGTGATGAAATGTGTCCTCTGCATTTGACCCATCCCCTTGTTTACCCCCTGGATGGTGAGGGGAGCAGTGGGCAGCAGCGGCGCCCGGGAATCATTTTTGGTGATTTAACCCCAAATTCCAACCCTTGATGCTGCGTCCCAAGCAGGGAGGTAATGGCTCCCATTTTTACAGTCTTTGGTATGAGTCGGCCAGGGTTTGAACTCACAACCTACCCATCTCAGGGCGGACACTGTAACCCAGGGGTGTCCAAAGTGTGGCCCGGGGGCCATTTGCGGCCCGCAGCACATCATTCTAAAAATACTAAAATATAAATATATATTTTTTAAACAATAAAAAGTGGAATAAAAGAGCAAATTGGTGAATTGCAACGAGAAAAAGTTGCATTGTTGACTCTAATAACGCCCATCCATCCATTTTCTACCGCTTATTCCCTTTTGGGAGGGCGGGGGGCGCTGGCGCCTATCTCAGCTACAATCGGGCAGAAGGCAGCGTACACCCTGGACAAGTACACACTTTTTTAAATCATTTCTCCAAAAATAATAATGAATAATGTTGGTATAAATTATTGATTGATTTAAGGACAAAAAGGACATATATATACAACAAACAAAAAAACATAAAAAATATGAAAATTTGAAAAAAAAAATTCCATACTGATTATATACTAATACTAATTATACTAATTATGCTATTGATTGTTATTATAAATATACTAAACCAATTACAATATATATTATCTGAAGCTGATACAGAGATTTAAGTGCTGAATGAAAAATTAAAAAAAATTAAAAAAAGCATGACCTTTTTATGAGTGGGGCACTTTTAGATCCCCAAGGATTTTAGTGGAATTTAATAACTGTCTTAGCTTAAAAAAAGAAAAAAAAAAATTCTAATCAATTTTGCTATGAATTATTGACCTATTTAGGGATCCAATAACTTCCCATTAAATATTTCACTTTGAAAATCTTTTTGGGAAAAATATTTTTATATTTTGTATTTTGCCTCAAAAAATAGGGTTTCGACAAAAAGCTCGTAAAAAGTTAAAAAAAAATAATTAAGTAGAATTAGAGACTCAAGGGTTTTATGAAAAAATAATACATGGACTTATTTTGAACCTTGTTTAAGACTGAAACCCTTCGGGGTCCCTAAGATCTAACTTGAGGGCGACCCAACAATAAAAAAAAGAAAAGAAAAAAAAGTGTATATTGTATTGGTTTTAAAAATGAAAAAATATCAACTTGGCCCCCGCCTGTTTTGATTTTTCAGTGTGCGGCCCTCAGTGGAAAAAGTTTGGACACCCCTGCTCTAACCACTGAGTAGGTCTTTAATGTTCATGAAAACATCTCAGTTTGATTTGTTGAAGACTAAATTGTCTTGGGTATTTGTGAAAAGCCATACAGGAGCACTGTTGACAAAGGTCTGTGATGTCAACCTAACATCCCATCGTTAGGTTTGATATGGACTGAAACGTCCTCGAGTAAGACGCTCGTCCGACAGTGCTTATAAGAACACAATCGTTAAATTGTCTTCAAAGTTTACTCCAAACACATATTTAAGGAACGGTGAATACTCTACAGCAGGGGTCACCAACGCGGTGCCCGCGGGCACCAGGTAGCCCGTAAGGACCAGATGAGTCGTCCTCTGGCCTGTTCTAAAAATAGCTCAATAGCAGCACTTACCAGTGAGCTGCCTCTATTTTTTAAAATTATATTTATTTACTAGCAAGCTGGTTTCGCTTTGCTCGACATTTTTAATTCTAAGAGAGAAAAAACTCAATTAGAATTAGAAAATCCAAGAAAATATTTTAAAGACTTGGTCTTCACTTGTTTAAATAAATTAATTTATTTTTTTTACTTTGCTTCTTATAACTTTCATAAAGACAATTTTAGAGAAAAAATACAACCTTAAAAATGATTTTAGGATTTTTAGACACATATACCTTTTTACCTTTTAAATTCCTTCCTCTTCTTTCCTGACAATTTAAATCAATGTTCAAGTAATTATTTTTTTTTTTATTGTAAAGAATAATAAATACATCTTAATTTAATTCTTCATTTTAGCTTCTGTTTTTTCGACGAATAATATTTGTGAAATATTTCTTCAAACTTATTGAAATTCAATCAAGTAGTCTGGCAAATCTAGAAAATTCGGGCTCCAGTACTCTGGAATGCCCTCCCGGTAACAGTTCGAGATGCTACCTCAGTAGAAGCATTTAAGTCTCACCTTAAAACTCATCTGTATACTCTAGCCTTTAAATAGACCTCCTTTTTAGACCAGTTGATCTGCCGCTTCTTTTCTTTCCCCTATGTCCCCCCCTCCCTTGTGGAGGGGGTCCGGTCCGATGACCATGGATGAAGTACTGGCTGTCCAGAGTCGAGACCCAGGATGGACCGCTCGTCGGGACCCAGGATGGCCCGTTCGCCAGTATTGGTTGGGGACATCTCTGCGCTGCTGATCCGCTTGAGATGGTTTCCTGTGGACGGGACTCTTGCTGCTGTCTTGGAGCCACTATGGATTGAACTTTCACAGTATCATGTTAGACCCGCTCGACATCCATTGCTTTCGGTCCCCTAGAGGGGGGGGGGGTTGCCCACATCTGAGGTCCTCTCCAAGGTTTCTCATAGTCAGCATTGTCACTGGCGTCCCACTGGATGTGAATTCTCCCTGCCCACTGGGTGTGAGTTTTCCTTGCCCTTTTGTGGGTTCTTCCGAGGATGTTGTAGTCGTAATGATTTGTGCAGTCCTTTGAGACATTTGTGATTTGGGGCTATATAAATAAACATTGATTGATGATTGATTGATTGATTGATTGATTGAGAAAATCTGTGGAATCAAATTTAAATCTTATTTCAAAGTCTTGAATTTATTTTAAAATTTTTGTTCTGGAAAATCTAGAATAAATAATGATTTGTCTTTGTTATAAATGTAGCTTGGTCCAATTTGTTATATATTCTAACAAAGTGCAGATTGGAATTTTAACCTATTTAAAACATGTCATCAAAATTCAAAATCAATCTTAATCATGAAAAATGACTAATGATGTTCCATAAATTTTTCTTTTTTTTTTCCCAAAAAGATTCAAATTAGCTAGTTCTTCTTTTTTTCGGTAGAATTTTGATTTTTTTAAAGAGTCGAAATTGAAGATAAACTGTTTTAAAATGTAATTTTAATTTTTTTCGTGTTTTCTCTTTTAAACCTTTCAATTGTTTTTTTTCATCATTTATTCTCTACAAAAAACCTTCCGTAAAAGGAAGAAAAATGGACGACGGAATGACAGACAGAAATACCATTTATTTAAGTGTGTATCAAACTGGTAGCCCTCCGCATTAATCAGTACCCAAGAATAGCTCTTGGTTTCAAAAAGGTTGGTGACCCCTGCTCTAGATCCTGCATTTATATTTACGTCATACAATGTGCATCCTATCTTTGTTATTTTAGTTTCATTTCCTATTTACTTTTATTTGATTTATTGATCATTTTTGAGTCACTATTACCTCTTTGTATAAGCGTCCAATTGTCTTTCCCACGACCATGTAACAAAATGTAATCACATACCTGATTAGAGTACAATAGGAAACTGTGTTCTCCTCCACAGAAAATGTTGGTTACTGCACATAGAGAAGACAGATGGAGAACATTCTTTCCGAGCGTGATGCTCAAACAATGTTTTTCCGACAAAGATTATTTGTGAAATATTTCTTCAAACTTATTATGATTAAAATTAAAAAAAATATTCTGGCAAATCTAGAAAATCTGTAGAATCAAATTTGAATCTTATTTCAAAGCGTTGAATTTCTTTTAAAATTTTTGTTCTGGAAAACCTAGAATTAATAATGATTTGTCTTTGTTAGAAATATAGCTTGGTCCAATTTGTTATCTATTCTAACAAAGTGCAGATTATATTTTAACCTATTTAAAACATGTCATCAAAATTCTAAAATGTATCTTAATCAGGAAAAATTACTAATGATGTTCCATAAATTATTTTTTAAATTTTTTTAAAAAGATTCGATATAACTAGTTTTTCTCTTCTTTTTTCGGTTGAATTTAGAATATTAAAGAGTCGAAATTGAAGATAAACTATGTTTCAAAATTAAATGAATTTTTTTTCGTTTTTTTTCCTCTTTTAAACCGTTCAATTAAGTGTTTTTTTTCCCATCATTTTATTCTCTACAAAAAACCTTCCGTAAAAGGAAAAAAAATGTACGACGGAATGACAGACAGAAATACCCATTTTTTTTTAATATATATAGATTTATTTATTAAAGTTAAATTTAGCAAATTGGCTATTCCTGGCAATTAATTTAAGTGTGTATCAAACTGGTAGCCCTTCGGATTAATCAGTACCCAAGAAGTAGCTCTTGGTTTCAAAAAGGTTGGTGACCCCTGCCCTAAATTGTCTCCTGGGTGTTTACAAAAAAAAAAAAAAAAATTTAGGCTCGGTAGAGACAAATGGTTGTCAACAGCTACAAAAATATGCACGTTTAGTTTTAGTACATACAGCAGTTTTCAATGAAGACGCAAGGTTTGGAGCAGGTTTTAAGAGTTTACAAAAATATGCATGCTAGATTTGATGAAAATCAATGAATCAAAAGTGTATCATGTACTGTGTATTAGGGTTGTATGGTATACCGCTATTAGTATAGTATCGCGGTACTAAAGAATCAAAAACAGTACTATACTCTGAACAATACCGGTTCCTGGGCACATCATGACATTGCTGGTTTTACGGGCAGATGAGCATGTTCGGCAGCACGCACACACAGAGTACTTAAAAGCAGACACAGTGTGTAGACAGAAAAGAGAAAACGGACGCATTTAGGCCTAAAAACTGACGATAAACGTGAAACGCCTTCAGGAAGAGAAGCTTTAAAGACATGGCTAGCTAGCTAGCATCATGAAATTGCTGGTTTTACGAGCCGAGGAGCATGTTCGGCAGCGCACACACACACAAAGAGTATTTACAAGCAGACACGGTGTGTAGACAGAAAAGAGAGATCAGACGCATTTTGGCCTAAAAACTGACGATAAAGGTGAAGTTCACGAAGAGGTGCTCTAAAGACATGGCTAGCTAGGTAGCAGCCAACATCCATCGGCAGTTGGCAGTGTTTTAGCTACTTCTAAATCACTAATCCTCGACTCCATGGCGACAAATAAAGTACGTTTTGTGACGTTTGGCTGGCATCGTGGTGTGGTTTTGTTCTCTCGTGGATGAAAGCGGAATGGACACAGCGTGAAGGTAAGAATGATGATTTATTTAACTCCAAAACAAAGTAAGAACAGAAATACTTGCACAAAGGCACTACGGACAAACCAACAGAACTAGCATGTGAGCTAGAAAGAACAAAAGACGCTAGCATGTGAGCTAGGGAAATAAACAAACGAATAGCGTGGAAGCTAACAAGTACAAAAGTCTGTTTACCAACGATCGGGGTTAGCAACGTCACCTGTTGCATGGAAAGCCTGTTGAGACTGTGAGACCGAATGACAAACAAGGGCAGGCTTAAATAGCGACAGAAATTAGGAGGCAGGTGACACAAATGCGTTACTATGGCAACGGAAACAAAACAGGAAGTGCCACCAGGAACTAAGGACGTCAAATACTAACCAGGATGTGATAACAAAACAGAACAAAACCAGAAAATGACATGATCCGGGCGGCGGATCATGACAAGTTTCTTACAAGTATCATCCCTGTAGGACGAGGAATAGCTAAACATGTTTCACTACACACCGTAGGAGGATACAATAGATGGGTTTCCGCTAGCGGCGATTACCCATAATCCTTCGAGGCAGCCGCCATCTTGTGTGTCAGAACTGTGTTTACTCGTCTGCGGCAGTTTTCTAAATATAGTTCCACACTTTTGCAGCAACAATGACGTCCACTTCGGGAAATTTGAAAGAAGTCGTAAAAATTCCCTACAGACAGACGCTAGATGGGGTTTGCAAAGCCAGGTATTTACAGAAATGGAGGGATATTGCCGATAAAGATCCGTATGAGATGGGAAAGCACGAATGGACTACGGACTTGAAATGTTATCCTGATATAACTTACCCCGGCATCGTCAACTATTTGGTGAACAATGTTAGTGCCTACACTCTGGATGAGTTCAAGGGCTACAAGTCGCTCGAAGCGTACAATTACTTTGTGTGTGGATGGGTACAGGAAATGAAACTGGCTATAATGGAAGATAAATGTGTGCTCATCGCTGGTGTTCCTCACTCTCAGAGATCAACTGATCCGTGTTTGGTGCCATGGGTCGTATCAGAGAAGACGGGTCGTGTTTTATCAGGACACTGTACATGTATGGCAGGCATTGGCGAAATATGTTCACATGTGTCAATCAATCAATCAATCAATGTTTACTTATATAGCCCTAAATCACTAGTGTCTCAAAGGGCTGCACAAACCACCACGACATCCTCGGTAGGCCCACATAAGGGCAAGGAAAACTCACACCCAGTGGGACATCGGTGACAATAATGACCCAGTGGGACGTCGGTGACAATGATGACTATGAGAACCTTGGAGAGGAGGAAAGCAATGGATGTCGAGCGGGTCTAACATGATACTGTGAAAGTTCAATCCACAATGGATACAACACAGTCGCGAGAGTCCAGTCCAAAGAGGATCCAAGACACAGCAGCGAGAGTCCCGTTCACAGCGGAGCCAGCAGGAAACCATCCCAAGCGTAGGCGGACCAGCAGCGCAGAGATGTCCCCAGCCGATACACAGGCAAGCAGTACATGGCCACCGGATCGGACCGGACCCCCTCCACACGGGAGAGTGGGACATGGAAGAAAAAGAAAAGAAACGGCAGATCAACTGGTCTAAAAAGGGAGTCTATTTAAAGTTTCTGCATTGTTGTTTGCCATTGAAACGAGCGTCAAGATGCGGGACAAAACGACAGTCACACGGGTAAAATCTTACTGGCTACTTCCATCTGCAGTCAAGAAAGTTGGGTACAAGACCATACAGGACATTAACTTCACATCCGCCAAGACAACGAAGAGAAAGCTAGACAAGGCAATCGTATCCGGAGATACACCGGCACCATTAAAACAGAGGAAACAACCGGAGGTACAGAAGGGGACACAAGATGAACTGTCAGACTTGTACAGAGAATTAAAAACCAAACGAAAAATTAAGCCTGTCTTACTTTCTCTGAATCCAAGATATGTTAAAGACTATCGTCCAGAAGCACTTGATAAAAAAGTACCCAAAAGTATTTTCAGAACTATATGATTCTAACTAGGGCTTCACGGTGGCAGAGGGGTTAGTGCGTCTGCCTCACAATACGAAGTTCCTGCAGTCCTGGGTTCAAATCCAGGTTCGGGATCTTTCTGTGTGGAGTTTGCATGTTCTCCCCGTGAATGCGTGGGTTCCCTCCGGGTACTCCGGCTTCCTCCCACCTCCAAAGACATGCACCTGGGGATAGGTTGATTGGCAACACTAAATTGGCCCTAGTGTGTGAATGTTGTCTGTCTATCTGTGTTGGCCCTGCGATGAGGTGGCGACTTGTCCAGGGTGTACCCTGCCTTCTGCCCGATTGTAGCTGAGATTGGCGCCAGCGCCCCCCGCGACCCCGAAAGGGAATAAGCGGTAGAAAATGGATGGATGGATGATTCTAACTATGCAACTGCATAGTTTAGGGTTACTTGATTTAATTCATTCAAATTTTAATAAAATCGTCCGAAAATAAGCGGCGGTTGCCTATTTTATATATAGAAGGTTATATTTGTGGAACAGCAATGTCAGACGTCGAGCGTTATTAAGCACAAGCACAGGCACAGTAGTTCCTCCTATGTTTTAAGATCTATTTTAACCATAACACATTTTATCATCGATACAGAGAGCAACATAATTCAAAGTACCTGTTGCAAAATGATCAGAGCAAACTTTATAATGTCGTTTTGCCGGATCAGGGGTAAATCCCACTCGATTGATTCTAGCTAGCCACAGCTTGCTCCTTTCTGTCGACAGTCGCTCGGTTTCTTTTCCCTGTTTTACTATAACCTTAGGGTATATCTTGGTACTTTGTTGTTCTTTGTCCTGAAGTGGCGCGGTTTACACAGCCCCAAACGACACGTGTGTGACCCATTTCTCACAAAAATAACAACGGAGGCGTCCTTGGTTACGAGTGTTTGTTTTGACACACAAGATGGCGGACAAGGTAATTGTGGGACGGGTGTGATGTCATCGGAGACCCATCTATAGCTCACCCTCGTCACCGCTAACAAAAGCTAGCACGCCTGAATGTAAACACATGCCAGGGGTGGATCTAAACCTGACATCCATTGTAATGATACCAGGTACAAGAGTGTATCTAGTCGATCTTTTTTCCTTTGTTAAAAATTCGTATTATGTTTACAAACTCAGTAAATATGTCCCTGGACACATGAGGACTTTGAATATGACCAATGTATGATCCTCTAACTACTTGGTATCAGATCGATACCTAAATTTGTGGTATCATTCAAAACTAATATAAAGTATCTAAACAACAGAAGAATAAGTGATTATTACTTTTTAACAGAAGTGTAGATAGAACATGTAGAAAAGGAAAATAAGCCGGTATTAACAGGTAATGAACAAGTAGATTAATAATCCTTTTTTACAGCTTGTCCTTTATAATTTTGACAAAATAATAGAATGAGAAATGACACAATATGCAGAGGTGGGTAGAGTAGCCAGAAATTGTATTCGAGTAAGAGTACTGTTACTTTAGAGCTTTAATACTCAAGTAAAAGTAAGGAGTAGTTACCCAAATATTTACGTGAGTAAAAGTAAAAAGTATGTTGTGAAAAAACTAAAAAATTCAGAGCCAGGAATATCTCTTAAGCAACTAAAACAATAATATATATTAAATAATATTTATTTGGTTCTACACTGTATTGAAAAAAAAAAAGTTTAAAATGAATTTTACCTTTGCAACCTCATTATACTATTGGCTAAGTTTTATATTCATTCAAGATCAGGTGCGCGGGTTGGCCACCTGGGCACAATTAAATAATCCTCTCGCACTGTAAAAAGGACGACAACCGTGAACGTTAGTGAGAGAGGCTGAGAGACGAGAAGGAGCCGGAGGGAAGCTGATATTGAGAGAGAGACAGAGAGAGACTGAGAGCGCAAGAGAGGTGACGACGCCCGAAGCAGAATGGCAAACGGAAGAGCGAGCGGCTGACGGAGCAGCTGAAAAGCAGTCTTTATTGAAAAATAAAGAAGTCTAAATGTGCCGCCGCTATGACCTTCCTTGACGGTCCTTGGAACCCGCAAGACGGCTTTAGAAGTCAGTTACAGTACGTAATGCTTAAACACAAAATCAACAAAAGGCAAGTCCTGCTAGGAAAAGGCACTGAAGCATAGGGATGACTATGTAAAACAAAAGTAAAAGTGAACTGCCTAAGTCAACAAAAAAAGAATGATGGACGACAGCAAAAACTTACAGCGTGTAAAGCAAAGACGGCATCCACAAAGTACATCCGTACATGACAGGACAATCCACAATGTCCCCACAAAGAAAGTTAGCATACGCACAACTTCAATAGCCTTGATTGCGAAAAGAAAGCAGGTGCGGGCAATAGCACTCAAAGGAAGGCGTGAAGCTGCGACAGGAGAACACCGACAACACAGGAAGGGTCAGCAAAATAACAGCGTAAAACAGGAACTAAAGCACCACACACAGGAAACAACAACAAACTCAAAATAAGGCACAACAACCTTCTGGAGTTTCATTTTTTTAACCTTTTCTGCTGGTAGTGTGCCTGCGTATTTTTTTTATTTAAAAAAATGTGCCTTGGCTTAATAAAGGTTGAAAAACACTGCTCTATGACGCTCAATAGCGATGCTTTTACTTGTGCTGAATCTTAAAGGTCTACTGAAATGAGATTTTCTTATTTAAACGGGGATAGCAGGTCCATTCTATGTCATACTTGATCATTTCGCGATATTGCCATATTTTTGCTGAAAGGATTTAGTAGAGAACATCCACGATAAAGTTTGCAACTTTTGGTGGCTAATAAAAAAGCCTTGCCTGTACCAGAAGTAGCAGACGATGTGCGCGTGACGTCATGGGTTGTGGAGCTCCTCACATCTGAACATTGTTTACAATCATAGCCACCAGCAGCAAGAGCGATTCGGACTGAGAAAGTGACAATTTCCCCATTAATTTGAGTGAGGATGAAAGATTTGTGGATGAGGAAATTTAGAGTGAAGGACTATGAAAAAAAAGTTTAAAAAAAGCGATGGAACGATTCAGATGTTATTAGACACATTTACTAGGATAATTCTGGAAAATCCCTTATCTGCCTATTGTGTTACTAGTGTTTCAGTGAGATTGAATAGTATCTGAAAGTTAGATGGGTGTGGCCACGGGTGTCTTGACGCCAGTGTCTCTGAGGAGTCACGACATGATGTCTCCGGTAAGAGACGACTTATTACCACAATTTTCTCACTGAAAACTGACGGTTGACATGTAGTCGGGATCCATGTTTGCTTTACCGCTCTGATCCATGGTAAAGCTTCATCTTTGGGAATTTTAAACAAGGAAACACCGGCTGTGTTTGTGTGGCTAAAGGCTAAAAGCTTCCCACCTCCATCTTTCTACTTTGACTTCTCCATTATTAATTAAACAAATTGCACAAGATTCAGCAACACAGATGTCCAGAATACTGTGTAATTATGCCGTTAAAGCAGACTACTTATAGCTTGGATCGGGCTGGAAAATAATGTCCGCTACAAACGGTGACGTCAAACGCACGCGTCATCATTCCGCGACATTTTCAACACGACACTTTGCGGGAAATTTAAAATTGCAATTTAGTAAACTAAAGCGGCCGTATTGGCATGTGTTGCAATGTTAATATTTCATCATTGATATATAAACTATCAGACTGCGTGGTTGGTAGTAGTGGCTTTCAGTAGGCCTTTAATTTGACTGTAATTGTAAAATTTTTCTAGAAAAGCCATCTTTTGGTGTCATTCATGGTGAACATAAAGACATAGTTTGCCCTATAAATAACCACGAAATGTGTATGATTTGAATTTGCTTGTTACTTTCATCTCAAATATACGGTATATTTTTTACCTGACAAAACAATTCACCGTAAGAAACGTGTCGTAGTAACATTGGATTTTCCGCCTGGAGCGTCTTAATGGCCGACAGTTTTTTTTTTTTTTTTGCTCATCGTTCAGCCTCGCACCACACCGCAACGTTCCTCACTCCCCCCGCGTTCTGAGGCGCTTCTAAGAAACAGGCTGGTTACATCAGAAAAAAAGCCAGCCAACCATGGCAACCGCACACAGAGGCCAGCATGCATCCGTCCTCCGCGGCCGTGCCGAGAGCGCAACAAGTTCACACGGCGCCGCTATGTTTGCTCACGCAGCCCGTGATGAGGCTGGTGTCATATTTCAGGTGGAGGTGAGACCGCGGTGGCATTTATTTGATCAAATGAGAAAGTAAACAAATGCTAAGGCTATTACCAATGCTGGATTTTTAGTGCAAGTTTATGGCACTTGAACAGAGTAAGCAGATTCAGTATATATATATATATATATATATATATATATATATATATATATATATATATATATATATATATATATATATATATACATTATTATATATATATATACATTATATATATGTATACACACACATATATATATGTATATGCATATGTATATATATATATATATATATACACATTATTATATATATGTATACACACATATATGTATATGCATAATATATATATATATATATATATGTATATACACATTATTATATATATGTATACACACATACACATATATATATGTATATGCATAATTATATATATATATATATATATATATATATATATATATATATGTAGGTGTGGGAAAAAATCACAAGACTACTTCATCTCTACAGATCTGTTTCATGAGGGGTTCCCTCAATCATCAGGAGATTTTAATGGAAGCATTCACATACAATGGTTTATATAGGGCACAGAGTGGGTGGGTACAGGCAGGCGTAGGGTGTGGTGATTGGCTCATGTGTTACCTAGGAGGTGTTTCCGTCTGTGGCAGCATGTTGAAATGATTTCACTGCGCTTGTTGAGGGATGATAGATCTGGATGATATATAATAAACAGTTTCTCTTTTAAGCATAGGTTGCCACTTTTATTACCACTGTTGTAAGGTGTGCTGGATGCAAGAATTTGCCATGTTATTGAATATTCAACATTATTGTCTTTGAGGTTCCAAATGTGTTTGCTGAGTTCTGTAGAATTCTGCAAAGTCTGGTTTCTAAAGGAGGCGTTGTGATTATTCCATCTTGTTTTGAACGCTCCTTCGGTTAATCCTACGTACGTGTCGGATGTGTTAATGTCCTTGCGTGTTACCTTTGCTTGGTAAACGACTGATGTCTGTAAGCACCTTCCGTTGAGAGGGCAATCAGGTTTCTTGCGACAGTTACATTCATTATTGGTTTCAGAGTCGTTTGGTCTGGGGGTGGGCAGTCCTTTTGCAATTGCTTTGTTGTGGTTTGAAATGATTTGTTGCATGTTATTCATACAGCTGTAGCTCAATTTAATGTTGTTCTTGTTGAATATTTTTCTTAGGGTGTTGCCTTTGGGGAAGTGTTTGTCGATCAGAGTGAGGAACTTGCGGCCGATGTTGGTTGAGACGTCTTTGCTGAAAGCGGATTGTACCAGATGATGTTGTTTCGTTTTCTGCTCTTTTTTGGTTGGTTTCCTGGAGTGGGTTCATAGGTGAGGATGAAGTTGTATCCGCTTTCATCAAGTGCTTTCTGGTACGGGGGGGTTGCTTGGTCGAATTCAGCTTTGCTGGATGACAGCATCGATAGCCTTTTATTAATTCCGGCAGGTATTCTTTTCGTGGTGGTGGGTGGGTGGTTGCTGTCGTGGTGCACGTATTGGAGTGTTGTGTTGGGTTTCGTGAATGGTTGGTAGCTGTTATTTCTCAGGTTGAAAGTGACGTCGAGGAAGTTGACGGTTTGCTTGTTGGCTTCAATCGTGATCCGTAGGCCATTTTCTTTGAAGATTTGGCATATGCGCTTCTTGGTGTTCTCGCTGCTCCTTGGCGAGGCGCGGCACACTGCCAGTCCGAGGGATTTTTAATCACTGCTATGCTGAAATTATAACTAATATTTATACTGTTGTTGATAAGATTCATTTTTGTTTCACTACTTTTGGTTTGTTCTGTGTGGTGTTTGTGTCTCCTCTCAATTGCTCTGTTTATTGCAGTTCTGAGTGTTGCTGGGTGAGATACCTATATATATATATATATATATATATATGTATAATAGGGGTGTTGGAAAAAATCGATTCGAATACGAATTGAATACGTTGTGCGATTCAGAATCGATTCTCATTTTTAAAAAATTGATTTAAAAAAATAAAATAAAAAATTTAATCAATCCAACAAAACAATACACAGCAATACCATAACAATGCAATCCAATTCCAAAAGTAAACCTGACCCAGCAACACTCAGAACTGCAATAAACAGAGCAATTGAGAGGAGACACAAACACCACACAGAACAAACCAAAAGTAGTGAAACAAAAATGAATATTATCAACAACAGTATCAATATTAGTTATAATTTCAGCATAGCAGTGATTAAAAATCCCTCATTGACATTATCATTAGACATTTATAAAAATAAAATAAAAAAAGAACAATAGTGTCACAGTGGCTTACACTTGCATGGCATCTCATAAGCTTGACAACACACTGTGTCCAATGTTTTCACAAAGATAAAATAAGTCATATTTTTGCTTCCTTTAATAGTTAAAACAAATTTACATTATTGCAATCAGTTGATAAAACATTGTCCTTTACAATTATAAAAGTTAAAAAAAAAAATCTACTCTGCTAGCATGTCAGCAGACGGGTAGATCCTGCTGAAATCTATGTATTGAATAAATAGAGAATCGCTTTCAATCGGAAAAATATCGTTTTTGAATAGAGAATTGAATCGAATCGAATCGAAAAAAATCGATATATTATCGAATCGTGACCCCAAGAATCGATATTGAATCAATTGTGGGACACCCAAATATTCACAGCCCTAGTATATATATATATATATGTTTATATATACATACATATATACATATACATACACACATATATATATATATATACATATTTATATATACACACACACATATATATACATATATACACATATACTGTATATATATATATATATATACACACACATGTATACATATATATATACACACACAAATATATACATATACAAATATATGTATGTGTATGAAATATTTGTATTTCAGTGAATTCTAACTGTAAATATACTCCTCCCCCTTAAAACCCCCCCTCCAATCTCCGGAATTGGGAGGTCTAAAGGTTGGCAAATATGGATTATTCTGATCAAACATGTTAATAAAATAAATACTAAATGTTATATTCTATTTTGTAATATTTCAAATAATTATTGTGAAAAAAACCAACACAAAAATGACTTTAATAATTTAATAAAATAATCATTTCATAGTATTAGAAAACTAATATTTGTCCACCATAATAAGTGCCTTATGCCTATAGACATCTGGTTGTCTCTGCAGCCGCTACATACATGGCAATACAGTAAAGGATCAATCATTTAGGGCCACTGCTGACACACATTACCGGGGTGTCCTGCCACACTGTACTGAAAAATGATCTGACAGGGAGAATGTGAGGTTCCTTCCAGAAGATTTACTGCCGCGATGACCGTGTCACCAAAATCTTATTTTGTACTCGTTTGCATACACGAGAGGCGATCCGGTGCATGGAATCACGTGTGGATTAAAAAAAGTTAGGGATCGGATTCAGTTATGTCAAAAATTGTTTTTTTGACATCTCCCGAATAGTTTCTAGAAAAAAGGGATCGCCTCTAACAACTCTATTAAACCTGTGTGCAACATCTTAATGTATTGGGCGCTCACGAGCTACTAAAATGAGATTTCAAGTGGCGCTAAAGTCAGCGTAGTAAAGGACATGTCATCCCTCAATTTACAGTTTCAGCATACACACACAGTATTTTATTGCTTTTACGCTACATTTTAATCTTGGCAACCACCTCCCACGTCAGTGACAGTCCACAGGCGCCTGCGGAGCATTCCGGAACGTGGATGACATTATTAATAAATTAAAGTTAAAGTTTCAATGATAGTCTCACACTAACGTGGTGCGGCGAAATTATTCTCTGCATTTGACCAAACACCCTTGATCACCCCCTGGGAGGTGAGGGGAGTAATGAGCAGCAGCGGTGGCCGTGCCGGGGAATCATTTTTGGTGATTTAACCCCCAATTCCAACACTTGATGCTGAATGCCAAGCAGGGAGGTAATGGGCCTCATTTTTATAGGCTTTGGTATGACTATAAGAAACATATAGGGCTATTTCACATTATATATGTGAGTGTGTATATATATATATATAAATATATATATATATATATATATATATACACACACACACACACACACACACACACACACTAGAGATGTTCGATAATGGCTTTTTTACCGATATCCAATATTCCCCAACTCTTAATTACCGATATCAACCGATACAGATATATACAGTTGTGGAATTAACACATTATTATGCCTAATTTTGTTGTGATGCCCCGCTGGATGCATTAAACAATGTAACAAGGTTTTCCAAAATAAATCAACTGAAATTATGGAAAAAAATGCCAACATGGGACTGCCATATTAATTATTGAAGTCACAAAGTTCTTTTTTTTTTTTTTTTAACATGCCTCAAAACAGCAGCTTGGAATTTAGGACATGCTCTCCCTCAGAGAGCATGGGGAGGTTGAGGTGGGCAGTGTATATTGTAGCGTCCCGGAAAAGTTAGTGCCGCAAAGGGTTCTGGGTATTTGTTCTGTTGTGTTTATGTTGTGTTACGGTGCGGATGTTCTCTCGAAATGGGTTTGTCATTCTTGTTTGGCGTGGGTTCACAGTGTGGTGCATATTTGTAACAGTGTTACAGTTGTTTATACGGCCACCCCAGTGTGACCTGTATGGCTGTCGCCCAAGTATGCGTGGCATTCACTTATGTGTGTGAAAAGCCGTAGATATTATGTAATTGGGCCGGCAAGCAAAGGCAGTGCCTTTAAGGTTTATTGGTGCTCTGTACTTCTCCGTAGAGCGGCGTTTTAAAAAGTCATAAATTTTACTTTTTGAAACGGATACCGATAATTTCCGATATTACATTTTAAAGCATTTATCGGCCGATAATGCTTTAAAGTGTAATATCGGAAATTATCGGCAGTCCGATACTACTGGACATCTCTAATATATATATGTATATATATATATATATATATATATATATATATATATATATATATATATATATATATACATACATATATACACACACACACACACACACATATATATATATATATATATATATATATATAAACTTGTGTTTTTGCAGTAGGTCCTTAAAATTAGAAAACTATAAAAACACTCCCGGCATATAGAGAATATTTGCAGTATATCCTAAACAGCATGGCGACTGTCGTGTAAAATATATTTGACTCTGCAGTAAGTGCTTAAGACAGCATCACAATCTGGCACATAGAGGATCTTTGACTCGTGTTTTTTTTAGAACGTCCCTAAAAACAGCAGGACTATCCTGGCTTGTACAGAACGTTTGTGTCAGTATTTGTTGATGGTGATCCCTAAAATGCAGAGATGACAGGCGTGTCGCGGGGAAAACATGACAATGTCAAAAGGAATCGCAGGGAAAACAGGGGGTAAATAAATAAATAAATAACTGGGTTGTACTTGTATAGCGCTTTTCTACCTTCAAGGCGCTTTGACACTACTTCCACATTTACCCATTCACACACACATTCACACACTGATGGAGGGAGCTGCCATGCAAGGCGCCAACCAGCAACCATCAGGAGCAAGGGTGAAGTGTCTTGCTCAGGACACAACGGACGTGACGTGGTTGGTTCTAGGTGGGATTTGAACCAGTGACCCTCGGGTTGCGCACGGCCACTCTCCCACTGCGCCACGACGTCCCTATAAACAAGGTAAACAAGGGGACGGGTCAAATGCGGAGGACACATTTCACCACACCTAGTGTGTGTGACAATCATTGGTACTTTAACTATAGGAACCAAGATAACAGGAGACAGGATACCAGGAAACCAGCTGACAGCAAACAATCCTAGAGCACTGACGGAAGGGCGAGGCAGGCATAAATAGCAGCCAGCTGATTGACACCAGGTGCGGCCAGCCTGCCAATCAGCCGCAGGCGAGGGGGACACTGACAGGAAACAAACACCAACCCCAGGAAACATAACCCAACGTGAATGCGACAGATTGTCACACTTTGCACTACAACCTTGCATGGTTGCTGTCATACAGAGTGTATTTGACTGCAGTAGTTTCTGAAAATCAGCAGCACACTCCGGCATGGAAAGAATCTTTGATTGGTGTTTTTGTAGTAGGCCCTTAAAACTGGTATATGACTCCTGGTGTTAGGGCTGGGCGATATATCGAATACACTCAATATATCGCGGGTTTGTCTCTGTGCGATATAGAAAATGACTATATGGTTATATTGGAGTAATAAGTTCTCACGCAGTTGCTTTTAGCTGCGGGCATTACACTACAGGCATTTCTCACTCTTTCCTGTCTTTTACCATGAATTGATTAACGTGGACCCCGACTTAAACAAGTTGAAAAACATATTGGGGTGTTACCGTTTAGTGGTAGATTGTACGGAATATGTACTGTACTGTGCAATATACTAATAAAAGTTTCAATCAATCAATCAAGTCTCCTTCTCGCACCTTCTTACATACGTCACATACTGTCACGCGTGCAACATCATACACTCTCGCCGAGCAGAGAGGTGGCGACATGGGTAACGTTAGCTGCGACGCTAGCGGAGTGGTAATACGAGAGAAAAAGGTGCAAATCTGGTAACAAATGAAGGAAGAATTAATTCCCAAGAAAAACAGCACGGGGTCCATCGTCTGGCGGTGGTTTGGCTTCAAACAAAAGATGTTGAACAGACAACACTAATATGTCAAGTATGCGGCAGAAGCTTTGCTACAAAAAATAGCAGCTCTACTAATGTAGCATCATTTAAAAAGTCACCCGGTAGAGAATGAAGGGTGCTTGAAACTCCGCATGTCAACATCTCCGGCCGGTGCCACACCCACAAAATGCCCAAGCAACCATTTCCACATCAACACCATATGAAAAAAAATAGTCAACAACAGAAGGAGATAACGTCCGCAGGAACTTACCACATAGCGAAGAACATACACTAGGGCTGGGCGATATGGCCTTTTTTCAATATCTTGATATTTTTAGGCCGTATCGCGATATACGATATATTTTACGATAAATTGCCTGCGCCTTGAAAGAACACTTGATGCATATAATCACAGCAGTATGATGATTCTATGTGTCAATATTAAAACATTCTTCTTCAGACTGTATTCATATATGCTACTTATAAACTTTCATGCACAAGGGGCGGCATAGCTCGGTTGGTAGAGTGGCCGTGCCAGCAACTTGAGGGTTGCAGGTTCGATTCCCGCTTGTGCCATCCTAGTTACTGCCGTTGTGTCCTTGGGCAAGACACTTTACCCACCTGCTCCCAGTGCCACCCACACTGGTTTAAATGGAACTTAGATATTGGGTGTCACTATGTAAAGCGCTTTGAGTCACTTGAGAAAAGCGCTATATAAATATAATTCACACAAATTCACAGTGAAAGAAATCACAACTAAGTCAATAGACCAAAAGTGTATTTATTAAAGTTATTAAGCAATGGCACAAACATTCATGTCATTTCCAAAACAGAAAGTGCAAGATTGTCAGAAACATTTTAAGTGCCAAATAAAAATGAGCTGCATAATAGGAAAACCAATAGTATTCGTCCTTCACTATGAGGTAGGTGTGGCGAGACGGAGCCGACAGCAGGCTCGGACAAATGGTGGTCCTGCCCAAGATGTCGGCCAGGAGGCGGAGCATGCAGCGGAACAAAGAGGCAGGGCACGCCTGGAGCGACGCTGCAGCCATCAGAGTCAGGTGCGTAGTTCACACACCTGCTCTCAATCCCTACATCTTCTTCTGCAGCATAATAGGGGAGAAGGAGGAACAATCGGGGCAGAAGTAGGAGAGGAACCACCCGAGAAGGAAGACCACGAACACGACGAGAGAGACCCAGAGCGAGATGAGCCCCCGCGGACGACGCAGCCACCGGCCACCGAAAGGTGCGCTGCGACGAGCAGGAAGAAACGGCGCGCTAGAAATTGGCGCGACCGACTGGCAAGAAACTATGTTTATTGAAACAATAAACCAGAGTCAAACCTGCTACGATGCGTCCTGTATCGATCGTCACTGCAACCCACACGATGACGGCTGGAGACCTGTCACAGTAGGTTACTACGGACGTTATGAAATTGTCTTCTTTCTCTAGAGCAGGGGTGTCAATCTCAAACACAGAGTGGGCCAAAATTTTAAACGGAACAAAGCCGCGGGCCAAGGTTGAACAAATTAACCTTTTAATAGGGACCCAAACAAGTTTTGCATTGAACATTGAACAAGCAAGGCTTATATAACTTTAGTGACATGCAAAATCCAGTTTTAAATAATAAGAATTAAAAAAATATCAATGTCATATCAAAAAAAAAATTTAAATAAAAATGTTATGCCTTTTTTTCTATTTGCAATCTTCTGAGGTAAATATAATTTTTTTTCCACAGGCTATTAATACATTCGAAAATAAGATAACAATGAATGAACCAAACATTTAAGCCTTGAAGTAGCAAGAGAAAATGCATGAATAAAACGTTAATTATTGGTCAGTTTGCTGGAAGTTTCCCAAAAGAGTTAGTGCTGCAAGGGGTCCTGGGTATTTGTTCTGTTTTAAATGTGTTTGTCATTCTTGTTTGGTGTGGGTTCACAGTGCGGCGCATATTTGTAACAGTGCTAAAGATGTTTATACGGCCACCCTCAGTGTGACCTGTATGGCTGTTGACCAAGTATGCCTTGCATTCACTTGTGCGTTTGTGTGTGTGTGTAAAAGCCACAAATATTATGTGACACGCTGTTAGTATGGAGGAAAAGCGGACGTGATGACAGGTTGTAGAGAACGCTAAAGGCAGTGCCTTAAATGCACGCCCCCAATATAGTTGTCCAGGTGGAAATCGGTAGAAATTCGGGAGAATGGTTGCCCCGGGAGATTTTCGGGAGGGGCACTGAACTTCGGGAGTCTACCAGGAAACTTAGGAGGGTTGGCAAGTATGAGTATTAGCGGTGAATGCGGTGTTACAGCGGCACCGACGCTGTATAACACCGGCGGACCAGCTCTAATGCTAAATTGATATTGCCTCAAGGGCCAAATTAAATTACACGGCGGGCCAGAGTTTGACACCCATGCTCTAGAGAGTGACTTTTCAAATGATGCTACATATTAGCAGAAATGCTACTTTTTATAGCAACGCTTTTGTCTCACACTTCACAAATTCCGATTGTCTGTTCGACATATTCCCACTTGAAGCCGAACCACCGCCAGACGATGGACACCCTGCTGTTTTTATCGGGAATTAAGTCTTCCTTCATTTGTTACCAGATCCGCACCTTCTTTCTCTCGTATTCCCACTCGTACGGCTACGTTAGCATCACAGCTAACGTTACCCAGTCTGCTACCTCTCTGCTGGGCGAGGGCGTATACGTATGTGACGTATGAGGTGCCAGTATGTGACGTATGTAAGAATGTGTGCTTGCTTGTCTGTGAGAGGGACAGACAGGAAAGAGTGAGAAGAGCCTGTAGTGTAATGCTCGCAACTAAAAACAAACTGCGTGAGAACGTATACTCGAATATTACGATAGTCATTTTCTATATCGGCTTCACGGTGGCAGAGGGGTTAGTGCGTCTGCCTCACAATACGAAGGTCCTGCAGTCCTGGGTTCAAATCCAGGCTCGGGATCTTTCTGTGTGGAGTTTGCATGTTCTCCCCGTGAATGCGTGGGTTCCCTCCGGGTACTCCGGCTTCCTCCCACTTCCAAAGACATGCACCTGGGGATAAGTTGATTGGCAACACTAAATTGGCCCTAGTGTGTGAATGTGAGTGTGAATGTTGTCTGTCTATCTGTGTTGGCCCTGCGATGAGGTGGCGACTTGTCCAGGGTGTACCCCGCCTTCCGCCCGATTGTAGCTGAGATAGGCGCCAGCGCCCCCCGCGACCCCGAAAGGGAATAAGCGGTAGAAAATGGATGGATGGATTTTCTATATCGCGTATATCGATATATCGCCCAGCCCTAACATACACTATTTCAGATCCTATTATGCAGCTCATTTTCATTTGACAGTTATTGAAATATCTTGTGTGACATCATGCACAAAAGTGCACTTTATTTGTTTTACACTATTTTAGTGGCGTTCTGTACAAAAAGTGCACTTTAATTTAGTGTTGTTTTGATATGTCATCTTAGTGACATCATGCACAAAAGTGCACTCATAGCTTGTTTGAAAATGTCTCTTTCTGTTTTGATATAAGAATGTTTTTGCCACTGCTTAATAACTGTTTAATAAATACAGTTTTGGTAAATTGACTTAGTTGTGATTTCCCTCTTTGCATGAAAGTTTAAAAGTAGCATATATTAACACAGTTTGAAGAAGAATGTTTTAATGTGGACACAGAATCATAATACTGCTGTGATTATATGCATCAAGTGTTCATTCAAGGCTAAGGCAAAATATGGAGATATATATGGTGTATCGTGACATGGCCTAAAAATATCGAGATATTAATAAAAGGCCGTATCGCCCAGCCCTACCTGGTATATATAGGATCTTTGCAGTACATCCTTAACACCATGGATCTTGTCATATAGAGCAGTGGTTCTCAAATGGGGTACGCGTACCCCTGGGGGTACTTGAAGGTATGCCAAGGGGTACGTGAGATTTTTTTTAAATATTCTAAAAAATAGCAACAATTCAAAAATCCTTTATAAATATATTCATTGAATAATACTTCCACAAAATATGAATGTAAGTTCATAAATTGTGGGAAAAAAATTACAACAATGCAATATTCAGTGTTGACAGCTAGATTTTTTTGTGGACATGTTCCATAAATATCGATGTTAAAGATTTCTTTTTTTGTGAATAAATGTTTATAAGTAAGTTGATGAATCCAGATGGATCTCTATTACAATCCCCATAGAGGGCACTTTAAGTTGATGATTACTTCTATGTGGAGAAATCTTTATTTAGAATTGAATCACTAATTTATTTTTCAACATTTTTTTAGTTATTTTCATATCTTTCTTTCCAAATAGTTCAAGAAAGACCACTACAAATGAGCAATATTTTGCACTGTTATACAATTTAATAAATCAGAAACTGATGACATAGTGCTTTGCTCTGATTAGGAGGTACTTGAATTAAAAAAATGTTCACAGGGGGTACATCACTGAAAAAAGGTTGAGAACCACTGATATAGAGGATCTTTGACTATGCAGGAGTTCCTTAAAAACAGCACCAGGCTCGCAGAGGATATGTGATGTGTTTTTGCAATTCGTCTCTAAGCAACTGAAAAAACGGTCATGGCATATAGAGGATCTTTGCAGTACATTCTTAAAACCAGCATGGTTCCTGTCATTTACAGGATCTTTGACCATGCAGCAGTTCTTAGAAGAAGAGCAAAGCACTCCTATCATATGGACAGTAAAGAATACTTGACCTGGTTTTGAGCATGACACAGCTAAGGTCAGAGGTCCGACTGATAGTGTACGTGTCGGTTGTCAGCGCCCTACTGGGCTCAATGTTCAGACGCTCTCCAATGTTTTTGAACGACTGAAACGCTTTAAAGAGAAAGCTTGGGGGGTGTCAAAGTGAATATTGAGTTCCTCCACTTGCTAATCAAAGCCCAGATTTTGCAGGAGGTCATCACACGGTGGACCGTTATCAAGTGTGTTGCACAACAGGGATTATTCTTTGACAGGGTTTTCGGGAAGCACCCCCGCCTGTGTCCCCCATCTGACCATTCCACCCAGCGGATACCGGTGATTCCCGGTCCGGGCTGCTAAAAAAACAACAGAAACCCCAGCTGTAGTCCAGCTATTTCTTCCAGGAGGAGCCGAGGACACTGGACACCAAGCCTGCCCAGTTTCAGATGCTTATAATAGGCTTGTGTGCGTGCCGGAGACTCAAGGCTTTTAGATCACTGATTGCTGTCAAAAACTCACCTTTCACCCTCTCCCGCCAGCCTGGGAAATATAGCGCCTCGCTTCCACAAACAGTGGCGCTAACCTATTTACCACCGGCCAGATATATCGATATGTTGAATGCAGAGGTGGGTAGAGTAGCCAGAAATTGTACTCAAGTAAGAGTACTGTTACTTTAGAGATTTATTACTCAAGTAAAAGTAAGGAGTAGTCACCCAAATATTTACTTGAGTAAAAGTAAAAAGTATGTTGTGAAAAACTACTCAATTACTGAGTAACTGATGAGTAACCTGTTTGTTTAATGATTACGGCAACAAATAAAGCACAAAAACATAAAACTAGCAACGAGCAAATTCAGAGCCAGGATTATCTCTTAAGCAACTGAAACAATAATATATATTAAATAATAGTACACTAAAATAAAAAACATTAAGGCACATTGAGCCACAATAACTTAACTGCACCATAGACTCAGTAGGCATTGATTGATTGATTGATTGAAACTTGTATTAGTAGATTGCACAGTACAGTACATATTCCGTACAATTGACCACTAAATGGTAACACCCCAATAAGTTTTTCAACGTTAATCAATTGCTTAATAAATGACCAAGTCGAGGTGATCTACCTCTTCTATACATATACATACATACACATATCATATACATACATATATATATATATATATATATATATATATATATATATATATATATATATATATATATATATACATCTATATATATATATATATATATATATATATATGTATATATATATACATACATACATTTATATATAATTTATATTTATTTATTTTGCCGTTTTTGTTGACATGTTAAAGGTGTTTTAATGAATATACATGCATTTTTAACATATAGATTCCTATCTTTCATGAAGACAAGAATATAAGTTGGTGTATTACCTGATTCTGATGACTTGCATTGATTGGAATTAGACAGTAGTGGTGATAACGTTCACGTTTTCAAATGGAGGAGAAAAAAAGTCCTCCTTTCTGTCTAATACCACATAAAAGTTGTTGGTTTTTGGCATCTTATTTGTCCAGCTTACATATTCGTTTTATACACTTTACAAGAAATACATTGGCGGCAAACTCCGTAGCTTGCTTGCTTGTTTGCGCTGGCTTTCGGAGACTCTTATTTTGTTAGCGCAGACGCGATGGAGCGGCACTTTTATTGTGAAGACAGGAACTGTGCGATCAGTCTTTAGGCTTTTAAAGGGAAGTACGGTTGAAATAAAAAGTGTCTTTTTTCACTTTTGATTGATGATTGATACGTTTATTAGTAGATTGCACAGTACAGTACATATTCCGTACAATTGACCACTAAATGGTAACACCCCAAAAAAGTTTGTCAACATGTTTAAGTCGGGTTTTACGTATCACGGTCATGTGACCGCCTGGCTCTGTTTGATTGGTCTAACGTCACCAGTGACTGCATGTGATTGGTGAAACATTAATAGATCGATAAAAAAGTAGCGAGTAGCGAGCTGAATGTAGTTAAATGGAGCGGAGTAAAAGCAGCGTTTCTTCTCTATAAATATACTCAAGTAAAAGTAAAAGTATGTTGCATAAAAAGTACTCTTAGAAATACTATTTATCACAAACGTTACTCAAGTAGATGTAACGGAGTAAATGTCGTGCGTTACTCTGGTTGTATGTATCTTGAAGCAACAAAAAATAGAGCTCGGATGGAAACAAAACTTTGTTTTTTTGCAATTGTTCCCCTCACTACTAATAATGATTTCAAAGCAAGTTATCCATCAAATTGTGCAATGTAAAAGATAGGATGAAAACAAAACTTTGTTTTTTTTTGTTTTTTTTAATTGTTCCGTTTAGGGCACAGGTGTCAAACTCAAGGCCCGGGGGCCAAATGTGGCCCGTCACTTCATTTTATTTGGCCCTCGAAACCTGGAAATAATATGTATCAATTAAGTACTGTTTTTTGTTTTTTTTTTACTAAGTATATTTGTTCTGAAGGTTTGCATGTTCGTAAAATTGTTCCTTTAAGTTCTCCATTTCGGAGATAATTTCTGTTATGGGATTCTTATTATTATTTATTTCTATTGACTACATTTCGTTTAGGAAGCTTAAATGTGTATATTTAAGTTGTTTACCGTGGCTATGGTTTTGGTTGCCACGGTGAGGGGCATTTCCGTTTCCGCCAGCTGGTAGAAAAAACTGTATTGTCAGAGTTGCCACTGACAGTTTCTTTGTGTTTTAGTTTCTTCTCTGTGTTTAGTATTTCCTGTCCTTAGTTCCTGTCTAGTGCTCTTATTTTGGTTCAACTTCCTGTTTGTCTCCCTGGGTCCTGTTTTCACTCAGCTGCGGCTGATTGGCATCTGGTCACACCTGATGTCAATCGGCCAGCTCCTATTTTATCTGCTTTGTTCCTCTAGTCAGTGCTGGATCATTGTATTGTCATTCGGACTTGTCGTTGCCATATGTTGCTCTTGTTGTGTCTGTGATTCTTTTCAGCTATTACCTGTCGTGCTACATTTTGTCCTGGTCGTCGTAGCGGTAAGCTGTTCTTGTTAGCCATTAGTTATTTCCAGTTTTTCTGTTTGCTATCCTCTAGCTTCCATGCTAAAGTTCCTTTTTGTTTTCTAGCTTCCAGTGATAGCTCCCTTAGTTTGTTATTCCACCGAAGGACGTGCTTTTTGTTTGTTCTTGTTCTATTATATATATTAAATAATGTCTTCATATTCTATGCCTGCCTCCGTCTCTGCATCTTGGGGTTCAACAACAAATAATCCTGACATTTATAAAAGAGTTCCAGCACGAGCAGTGCAGCGCAGCGTCGGTAGTATATGGATGGAAGTTTACCAAGACTGCAAATTGGAGAAAGAAACCACAGTAAGAGTATTATTAGTTCAGAGTGATAAGTGACCGTGTATCTGTAGTCAGTTGGAAGCGTGTCTTAATGAAATTAAACAATGGATGTCCGCTAATTTTTTGCAACTTAACGCCAAAAATACGGAAATGCTGATTATCGGTCCTGCTAGACACCGACCTCTATTTAATAATACAACTTTAACATTTGACAACCATATAATAAAACAAGGTGACTCGGTAAAAAATCTGGGTATTATCTTCGACCCAACTCTCTCCTTTGAGTCACACATTAAAAGCGTTACTAAAACGGCCTTCTTTCATCTCCGTAATATCGCTAAAATTCGCTCCATTTTGTCCACTAAAGACGCCGAGATCATTATCCATGCGTTTGTTACGTCTCGTCTTGATTACTGTAACGTATTATTTTCGGGTCTCCCCATGGTCTAGCATTAAAAGATTACAGTTGGTACAAAATGCGGCTGCCAGACTTTTGACAAGAACAAGAAAGTTTGATCACATTACGCCTATACTGTATATACCTTTATATACATGTATACATACATATATACCTATACTGTATATACCTATATATACATACATATATACCTATACTGGCTCACCTGCACTGGCTTCCTGTGCATTTAAGATGTGACTTTAAAGTTTTACTACTTACGTATAAAATACTACACGGTCTAGGTTCATCCTATCTTGCCGATTGTATTGTACCATATGTCCCAGCAAGAAATCTGCGTTCAAAAGACTCCGGCTTATTAGTGATTCCTAGAGCCCAAAAAAAGTCTGTGGGCTATAGAGCGTTTTCCGTTCGGGCTCCAGTACTCTGGAATGCCCTCCCGGTAACAGTTCGAGATGCTACCTCAGTAGAAGCATTTAAGTCTCACCTTAAAACTCATCTGTATACTCGAGCCTTTGAATAGACCTCCTTTTTAGACCAGTTGATCTGCCGCTTCTTTTCTTTTTTCTCCTTGTGGAGGGGGTCCGGTCCGATGACCATGGATGAAGTACTGGCTGTCCAGAGTCGGGACCCAGGATGGACCGCTCGCCTGTGTATCGGTTGGGGACATCTCTACGCTGCTGATCCGCCTCCGCTTGGGATGGTTTCCTGTGGACAGGACTCTGGCTGCTGTCTTGGATCCGCTTTGAACTGAACTCTCGCGGCTGTGTTGGAGCCACTATGGATTGAACTTTCACAGTATCATGTTAGACCCGCTCGACATCCATTGCTTTCGGTCCCCTAGAGGGGGGGGGGTCGCCCACATCTGAGGTCCTCTCCAAGGTTTCTCATAGTCAGCATTGTCACTGGCGTCCCACTGGATGTGAATTCTCCCTTTCCACTGGGTGTGAGTTTTCCTTGCCCTTTTGTGGGTTCTTCCGAGGATGTCGTAGTCGTAATGATTTGTGCAGTCCTTTGAGACATTTGTGATTTGGGGCTGTATAAATAAACATTGATTGATTGATTGATTACCCTCGTTTAGGTTTAGTACATTTGGGCACTTCACGTTGCCAGCATACGTGAAGTGCATGCTAACGGCTAGTAAGCTAACCGCAGCTAGCACGTGTTTGTGTGCTGCACCGTGACTTAAAGAACGGCAAGTTAGTCACGTTTAACCTTATTTGTTTATATAGATCCTCTCCCGTTGACTGTATAATTTCGAGAGCGAGTGAGGGACAGTATAGCAAAGTAGTTGGGTGATATTGCTGCTACATCGCTGCGAGGGACATGGACACGCGAGGTTGGCGTATCCATTGCACGCGCTTAAGGACTAGTCGACAGAGAGGTGACCCAGGACGAGGCTGGTTCTCCTCTCGCTCCAGACTGGACTTCCTGAGGCGTGCTTCCCACCCCCCCTCATCTCTACTCCACAACGGGAGGTGTCCCCCCTCTCCAACGGCCCCTTTGCATGGCAGTTTCTACTCACTAACCCACCCCAAAGTGCACCACCGATTCATCAGGACCGCAACTGACAATCTTCAGACCCAGCCAAGGGGCCCAGGTTGGACTGTGTGTGTGCGTGTGTGTTGTGTGATTGGATTAGTGTGGGTTGTTCTATTGGGGAGGTAGCGTGTGAGTGAGGAAGAGTGTATGATTGTAATTAATGTCTAATTATTGTATGGTTATTTGGGTGTATAGTAAATTGTTCAACTTCATAAGCCGTCTCCTCTCATTCTCTCTCGGATTAGATTCTTAGATAAATATTAAATAATTGGAGTCATCCCCCCTAAGGTGAAATATACAGTCCTTTATAGGCTCCCGTACAATATTCTTTCTTTCTACTTTAAGAGAAAATATATATATATATGTACTCCATGTAATTACAAATTATGTTAACTTAAATATTGTTTAATTATGCAAAAATGTATTATCAGACATTCAAACCATTTTTAAATAGAATAAATACTACTACTAATAATGATTTCAAAGCAAGTTATCCATCAAATTGTGCAATATAAAAGATAGGATGGAAACAAAACTTTAGTTTTTTTGTTTTCTTTAGGGCACACGTATCAAACTGTTGTGGTGAAGAAAGAGCTGAGCCAGAAGGCAAAGCTCTCAATTTACCGGTCGATCTACGTTCCCATCCTCACCTATGGTCATGAGCTTTGGGTCATGACCGAAAGGATAAGATCACGGGTACAAGCGGCCGAAATGAGTTTCCTCCGCCGGGTGGCGGGTCTCTCCCTTAGAGATAGGGTGAGAAGCTCTGCCATCCGAGAGGAGCTCAACGTAAAGCCGCTGCTCCTCCACATCGAGAGGAGCCAGATGAGGTGGTTCGGGCATCTGGTCAGGATGCCACCCGAACGCCTCCCTACGGAGGTGTTTAGGGCACGTCCAGCTGGTAGGAGGCCACGGGGAAGACCCAGGACACGTTGGGAAGACTATGTCTCCCGGCTGGCCTGGGAACGCCTCGGGATCCCCCGGGAAGAGCTAGACGAAGTGGCTGGGGAGAGGGAAGTCTGGGCTTCCCTGCTTAGGCTGCTGCCCCCGCGACCGACCTCGGATAAGCGGAAGATGATGGATGGACGTATCAAACTCAAGGAACCGGGGACCAGATGTGGCCCGTCACTTCATTTTATTCGGCCCTCGATAGCCTGGAAATAATATGTATCAATAAAAGTATTGTTGTTGTTGTTTTTACTAAATGTATTCTTTCTTTCTATTTTGGGAGAAAAAATATATATGTACTCCATGTAATCGCAAATTATGTCAACTCAAATCTTGTCTAATTATGCAAAATATATTATTAAACATTCAAACCATTTTAAAATAGAAATAAATACTAATAATAATGATTTCAAAGCAAGTTATCAATCAAATTGTGCAACAAAACTTCAGTTCTTGTTTTTTTTAATTGTTCCCTTTAGGGCACAGGTGTCAAACTCAAGGCCCGGGGGCCAGATGTGGCCCGTCATTTCATTTATTTTGGCCCTCAATAGCCTGGTAATAATATGTATCAATAAAGTACAGTTTTTTTGTTTTTTTACTAGATGTAATATTTCTTTCTATTTTGGTAGAAAAAATATATATGTACTCTTGCTATTCTTCTTCCTCCAAACACGACGAGTTGAGTTTACACCAAAATGGATACATGGATGATACAGCAGAGGATTGGGAGAATGTCATGTGGTCAGATGAAACCAAAATAGAACTTTTTGGTATAAACTCAACTGGTCGTGTTTGGAGGAAGAAGAATACTGAGTTGCATCCCAAGAACACCACACCTACTGTGAAGCATGGGGGTGGAAACATCATGCTTTGGGGCTGTTTTTCTGCTAAGGGGACAGGACGATTGATCCGTGTTAAGGAAAGAATGAATGGGGCCATGTATCGTGAGATTTTGAGCCAAAACCTCTTCCCATCAGTGAGAGCTCTGAATGGTTGACCAAATACTTATTTTCCACCATAATTTACAAATAAATTCTTTAAAATTCTTGCAATGTGAATTCCTGGATTTTTTTTTCACATTCTGTCTCTCACAGTTGAAGTGTACCTATGATGAAAATTACAGACCTCTGTCATCATGTTAAGTGGGAGAACTTGCACAATCGCTGGCTGACTAAATACTTTTTTGCCCCACTGTATATGGCCAATGCCTAAAAAAGTACCGATAATGCAGTCTGAGAGTGGTATTTGTTCATGCAAAACCCCCACAGAGCAGCATGATTGCGCACCATCTGGAGTATCTTACATACCTTCTGAGGGCCTCCTTGCCAACCATGGAGGACCTGACGTCCAGGTTGCCATGGCAACATGCCGGCACGGTTGTGTCTCTGTGAGGCGTGTGAGTCGTTTCCATGACCTCCGGGATGGTGCTCGGTGCCGGGGGGAACCCCATCGGTACGGCGAGAGGCCGATCCCCCTGAGGCGGCGGGGCCGGGCGCGGAGGCCGGGGGGGCACGTGGGCGTCGTCGCCACTCACCACTTTCCTCACCTGTTGGACCAAAAAAAACAAAAAAAAACCATGCTGACGTCAGTGCACCTGTTTACCTGACACAAACGCCACCTTTGCTCGGGATGCAATAAAACGTTCATCCACAAGTGGCCGGCGATAAAAGGCAAGGAGTGTTAAATGGGAAAAGGTGACACGTGGTAGTAGTGCCATGCCAACCTGGAGCGGGTAGTGATTGCGCGTCCCTCCCACCGTGTTGTAGGCGAAGAAACGTAGTCTGACTACCATCACTTTGTGGCCCTTCTGCATAGCGACTCGCTGCCCGACTGACGGAGTTGCCGATGAAACTGTGCTGATGTCACGAGGCTTAACTATTAGTCAGACATTTCCATTTAGGGCGCCGGCTAAATGGCTCGTTGGCAAGTTTAATCGACGCCGCATCCATTTAGGCTGCTCGTAGCCGCCTGTGGAGCTAATGGGCCAATCTTTGGAAACGTAATTGGGGCTGCTGGTTCTTTAACTTGTCCTGATTTGAATCCTTCCGGGCTCAGGTATTGATTCGCTCTTTTAAAAAGGAAATTAACAAAGAAATAAGGCCATTAGTACAAACCCTGTTTCCATATGAGTTGGGAAATTGTGTTAGATGTAAATATAAACAGAATACAATGATTTGCAAATCCTTTTCAAGCCATATTCAGTTGAATATGCTACAAAGACAACATATTTGATGTTCAAACTGATAAACATTCTTTTTTTTTTTTAAATAATCATTAACTTTAGAATTTTATGACAGCAACATGTGACAAAGAAATTGGGAAATGTGGCAATAAATACTGATAAAGTTGAGAAATACTCATCAAACACTTATTTGGAACATCCCACAGGTGTGTAGGCTAATTGGGAACAGGTGGGTGACATGATTGGGTATAAAAGCAGCTTCCATGAAATGCTAAGTAATTCACAAACAAGGATGAGGCGAGGGTCACCAATTTGTAAGCAAATTGTCGAAATTTACAACATTTCTCAACGTGCTATTGCAAGGAATTTAGGGATTTTACCATCTAAGGTCCGTAAAATCATCAAAAGGTTCAGAGAATCTGGAGAAATCACTGCACGTAAGCGATGATATTACGGACCTTTGATCCCTCAGGTGGTACTGCATCAAAATCCAACATCAGTGTGTAAAGGATATCACCACATAGGCTTAGGAACACTTCATAAAACCACTGTCAGTAACTACAGTTGGTCGCTACATCTGTAAGTGCAAGTTAAAACTCTACTATGCAAAGCCAAAGCCATTTATCAACAACACATAGGAACGCCTCCGGCTTGGCTGGGCCCGAGCTCACCTAAAATGGACTGATGCAAAGTGGAAAAGTGTTCTGTGGTCTGACGAGTCCACATTTCAAATTAGATTTGGAAACTGTGGATGCAGTGTCCTCCGGAACAAAGAGGAAAATAAGCATCCGGATTGTAATAGGCGCCAAGTTCAAAAAACAGCATCTGTGATGGTATGGGGGTGTATTAGTGCCCAAGGCATGGGTAACTTACATATCTGTGAAGGCACCATTAATGCTGAAAGGTCCATACAGGTTTTGGAGCAACATATGTTGTCATCCAAGCAATGTTATCATGGACGCCCCTGCTTATTTCAGCAAAAAAATGCTAAGCCACATGTTACAACAGCGTGGCTTCGTAGTAAAAGAGTGCGGGTACTTTCCTGGTCCGCCTGCAGTCCAGACATATCTCCCATCGAAAATGTGTGGCGCATTATGAAGCGTAAAATATGACAACAAGACCCCGGACTGTTGAACAACTTAAGCTGTACATCAAGCAAGAATGGTAATGAATTCCACTTTCAAAGCTTCAACAATTAGTTTCCTCAGTTCCCAAACGTTGATTGAGTGTTGTTAAAAGAAAATGTGATGTAACACAGTGGTGAACATGCCCTTTCCCAACTACTTTGGCACGTGTTGCAGCCATGAAATTCTAAGTTAATTATTATTTGCAAAAAAAAAAAAAAGTTTATGAGTTTGAACATCAAATATCTTGTCTTTGTAGTGCATTCAATTGAATATGGGTTGAAAAGGATTTGCAAATCTTTGTATTCCGTTTATATTTACATCTAACACAATTTCCCAACTCATATGGAAATGGGGTTTCTACTAGTATATACTTTATGTACCGTATTTTTTGGAGTATGTACAGTGGGCCAAAAAAGTATTTAGTCAGCCAGCGATTGTGCAAGTACTCCCACTTAAAATGATGACAGAGGTCTGTAATTTTCATCTGTGAGAGACAGAATGTGAAAAAAAATCCAGGAATTCACATTGTAGGAATTTTAAAGAATTTATTTGTAAATTATGGTGAAAAAGCTCTCACTGATTGAGGGAGGTTTTGGTTCAAAATCTCACGATACATGGCCCCATTCATTCTTTCCTTAACACGGATCAATCGTCCTGTCCCCTTAGCAGAAAAACATCCCCAAAGCATGATGTTTCCACCCCCATGCTTCACAGTAGGTGTGGTGTTCTTGGGATGCAACTCAGTATTCTTCTTCCACCAAACATGACGAGGTGAGTTTATACCAAAAAGTTCTATTTTGGTTTCATCTGACCACATGACATTCTCCCAATCCTCTGCTGTATCATCCATGTATCCATTTTGGTATAAACTCAACTCGTCGTGTTTGGAGGAAGAAGAATACTGAGTTGCATCCCAAGAACACCATACATGTTCGCTTGACCGCTCTGTGTTAAAGCTTCACAACAAACAAAGAAACACTGGCTGTGTTTCGTTGCTAAAGGCAGCTGCAATCCACCGCTTTCCACCAACAGCATTCTTCTTTATAGTCGCCATTATTAATTGAACAAATTGCAAAAGATTCTGCAACACAGATGTCCAAATTACTGTGTAATTATGCGATGGAAGAGATGACTTTTAGCCGTAAGTGGTGCTGGGCTAATATGTCCGCTACAACCCGAGACGTCACAAACTCGCGTCATCATTCTACGACGTTTTCAACAAGAAACTCCGCGGGAAATTAAAAATTGTAATTTAGTAAACTAAAGCGGCCGTATTGGCATGTATTGCAATGTTAATATTTCATCATTAAATAAATAAATAAATGGGTTGTACTTGTATAGCGCTTTTCTACCTTCAAGGTACTCAAAGCGCTTTGACACTACTTCCACATTTACCCATTCACACACACATTCACACACTGATGGAGGGAGCTGCCATGCAAGGCGCCAATCAGCACCCATCAGGAGCAAGGGTGAAGTGTCTTGCTCAGGACACAACGGACGTGACGAGGTTGGTTCCAGGTGGGATTTGAACCAGTGACCCTCGGGTTGCGCACGGCCACTCTCCCACTGCGCCACTGCACTGATATATAAACTATCAGACTGCGTGGTCACTAGTAGTGGCTTTCAGTAGGCCTTTAATTTAAGTTTTTCCCAGTGTTTTTATTTATTGTGCTAAAAACTGTTACTGCTTCCTGCTTCTGTTAGTCATGTGACCATCTGTTTTTTTTCCCCAGAGGGATTGTTTATTAGTGGCGAGATAAGAGCGCAGGGAGGGAGAAGCAAAGGTGTTAAAACTGATTGCACATCATGACAGGTTAATTTCTGTACCTTCCTTCTCCTAAGCCGTGCATCACTGCCTTGGCGCTGAACTTCTGGGATATTTGTCACAACCTTGAAGAGGGGGAGGGAAAAAAAGGAGGAAATAATATTAATATTTACAAGAAGCATAATTGCATTTAACTAAATATTTCCTGATTTAGAATCAGTTGAAATGTGTGCACAGTGTGAGTCAGCGTGAGAATAACCTTTCCGGCACAGTTGCTTGGTAACATCAGCAAAGCTCGCAAAAAGCACGCACAAATATCTTTCCCGGCTTTAGGGGAGGGAAAAGAGAAAAAAAATGTCTCTTTCGACACAAACATGCGTCACGCTAATCGCGCCGCACGTGTCACATGCTTGGTGTTAAAGATAAAAGAACTGTGTGCATGCATGTCAGGCATAAACAACAACCTAGCATGCATGTACCACAATAAAGAACGACTCTTTTCCCTTTTTTTTGAGGTCAATGTTAAAATATAAACTGCATTAAATTCTACTGTTCCACTGCAGTTAGTGCGTCTGCCTCACAATACGAAGGTCCTGCAGTCCTGGGTTCAATCCCGGGCTCGGGATCTTTCTGTGTGGAGTTTGCATGTTCTCCCCGTGAATGTTTGGGTTCCCTCCGGGTACTCCGGCTTCCTCCCACCTCCAAAGACATGCACCTGGGGATAGGTTGATTGGCAACACTAAATTGGCCCTAGTCAGTGAATGTTGTCTGTCTGTGTGTGTTGGCCTGGCACGTGCACACATAGGGCCCTATGGGTGCTTGAGCCCCTGCCTTTTATGCCTCGTCTTAAAAAGTGCCCTCTGCCTGTTTTTTATTTTTTTCTTTAAACAACATTAATAAATTCCTGTTAGGGATGTAAAAAAAAACAAAAAAACAAAAAAACAGCCGTACAAAAACTCCACGTTTTTTTGTAATACCGGGTTGTTTGAGCCTGCCGCTTCCGACAGAGAGCGAGAGGGCGAGTGAGTGAGTGAGTGAGAGAGAGGAGAGAGAGCCAACTGCGGCCTGAGGAGACCTGACAATGGAGCAACTTGAACCTGTGAGTTATGGTCTAGTCGCCGTCCACTTATTCAGCATCTAATATGGGTAATATTTCAGAAAAACGCTGTATTATTCTATTATTCAATGTGTCAGCTTCTGTTTTTGCTGGACGTCGGAGCACGGCACATCAAATCCGCACAGAGCAGAGCGGATCGTGCGGGACAGGAAGTAGTGTACAAAATACAAAAAAAACACAGAGTTAATTTTCAAAATAAAATTCAGTGTTTACGGCGGATCACATTTCTCTCACAGTAGAGGTTTAGATACAAAGTTGTATTGCGCTTCAGTTGTTTAGTCTGAGCATTAAGTGAGAAAGACCATAAGTTACAACTTGATGGTGTTTTCATCTAGTTAAAGGAAGAAGGACAGATTTTCACATTGAAGTTTTTTCCATTTGGGTATTTATTTATTTTTCGAAGTTCATGTTGCACTGTTCAATGTTCGATATTAAAGTGCTTATCTTTAACAATAAATAGCCTAATAATAAACCAGTGTTTTGTTGCTTTTCATGTCTTCCAAGCCTTTGATAATGTGAATTAACTCATGACAATAATTTGTTGACACAAAAGAAATGGCAATCACTTTTACCTACAAAGGACACACAGCTAAGTAGTTAGCTTCCTATTAGCAAATTTAATTTGACATAAATTTCCATATTGTGTAAAGCACCAAAAAAAAAAAATTCCTGTCCTTTTCTGACTTTGAGCCCCTGCCCCTCTATAATCATGTGCACGTCCATGGTGTTGGCCCTGCAATGAGGTGGCGACTTGTCCAGGGTGTAAGCCGCCTTCCGCCCGATTGTAGCTGAGAAAGGCGCCACCGCCCCCCCGCCACCCCAAAAAGGGAATAAGCGGTAGAAATGGATGGATGGATGTTCCAATGCATGTATTGACACCTAGTGGTCTGAAGGTGCTATTACGAGCCGCTTTTATAGCATATGTATTAGGTGTGTGGGAAAAAATTGATTCGAATTTGAATCGCGATTAGCACTTTGTGCGGTTCAGAATCGATTCTCAATTTAAAAAATCAATTTTTTTTTTTTTTTAAATACCATAACAATGCAATCCAATTCCAAAAGCAAACCTGACCCAGCAACACTCAGAACTGCAATAAACAGAGCAATTGAGAGGAGACACAAACACCACACAGAACAAACCAAAAGTAGTGAAACAAAAATGAATCTTATCAACAACAGTATCAATATTAGTTATAATTTCAGCATAGCAGTGATTAAAAATCCCTCATTGACATTATCATTAGACATTTATAAAATAAAATAAAAAAAGAACAATAGTGTCACAGTGGCTTACACTTGCATGGCATCTCATAATCTTGACAACACACTGTGTCCAATGTTTTCACAAAGATAAAATAAGTCACATTTTTGGTTTGTTTAATAGTTAAAACAAATGTACATTATTACAATCAGTTGATAAAACATTGTCCTTTACAATTATAAAAGCTTTAAAAAAAAATCTACTACTCTGCTAGCATGTCTGCAGACTGGGGTAGATCCTGCTGAAATCTATGTATTGAATCAATACAAAATCCTTTTAAATCGGGAAAACATCGTTTTTGAATCGAGAATTGCGTTGAATCGAAAAATATTGATATATAATCGAATCGCGACCCCAAAAATCGATATTGAATTGAATCGTGGGACACCCAAAGATTCACAGCCCTAGTATATATGCTTACCAAAGCATCCAGCATTTATTCACGTCAACCTTTTGAATAGAAGCTGACGAAGCTGCATGCAGGATCGTCTGATGTGATGTAGAAAAGTATTCATGAACAGAGACAATTACTTCAACACAACAGGTATTGGGGAATTGCCTTACACCGGGGGTCGGCAACCCATGGGTATTTAGTGCCAGCCTCGTCAAAAATGTATGAAAATGTAAAAAGATAGGGGGGAAAAATATATTTTTTGTTTTAATATGGTTTCCGGTAGCAGAGGGGTTAGTGTGTCTGCCTCACAATACGAAGGTCCTGCAGTCCTGGGTTCAATCCCGGGCTCGGGATCTTTCTGTGTGGAGTTTGCATGTTCTCCCCGTGAATGTGTGGGTTCCCTCCGGGTACTCCGGCTTCCTCCCACTTCCAAAGACATGCACCTGGGGATAGGTTGATTGGCAACACTAAATTGGCCCTAGTGTGTGAATGTGAGTGTGAATGTTGTCTGTCTATCTGTGTTGGCCCTGCGATGAGGTGGCGACTTGTCCAGGGTGTACCCCACCTTCCGCCTGATTGCAGCTGAGATAGGCGCCAGCGTCCCCCGCCACCCCAAAAGGGAATAAGCGGTAGAAAATGGATGGATGGATGGAAAAATATATTTTTTGTTTTAATATGGTTTCTGTAGGAAAACAAACATAACACAAACTAGAGATGTCCGATAATATCGGTGTGGCTCCGAAATGACAACACTGGCACGGCTTCTTAAAGACGGGCTCTTTACTTGAGTTTATGCCGTGAAAACTGCAGGACAAGACATGAAATACAATGGTTTTAGAAATAGTTCAGTCCTAGGCAAATAAGGTGCTAAACAAAATAGCTACCTCGTAGCCGCCTGCCACTTCGGAGGTTCTTGGGCAGCAAATATTTCAGTGTTGTGCAACTACATGAGCGTACAAAAATTAAACCAATGCACTCCACAAATATACAGAACAATTCAACACAATATGACAAATACCTTGTTCAGCTAGCCAAATGTTCTTGCTGCTGCTGCTGATGGCTCAAAGTATTTTGCATGTCTGCATCCCCAAATACTACACCAAAATCTCGCGAGAATAGCGGTGTGACAAAGGAAATAAATTAGGGATGCACCGATTAATCGGTAACCGAATATATTCGGCCGAATACGGCAAAAAAAAAGCCACATTCGGCCTTCGGTGGAATGAGTTAAGAACAAGGCCGAATAGTGGCGTGTGACGCAATTTTTTGACGCGGTGACGCAATCAACCAACGTGCAGTGACGCGGTGACGTTGGGATATGTTGTGTACCTGTATAAGTGTATGAGGTTACAAGCACACACTTAATTGAGATTTATTTAAGCCTTCTGTTTACATTATTAGCATAGCTACTGTGGCTAAGCAGACTTTTGCCAAAAGGACAATAATTCATTTGTTGTGGGTTTATCCACTTTAATGCACTTAATTTTTTTGGGGAATGCATGTTTTGTTTGAAGGCCTAATATAAATGAAAAACTTTGTGCTTTTTTCAAAGAGCAAAGGCTACTGGATTATTAAAAAAATGTCAATATTCAATAAAAAATTACTTTATTTGAAAAACATGTCTAAATATTTATTCTAGGCTATTTATGCAATATAAAAACAATTGTGAAAAACTGCATTAATTATTCAGTATTCGGCCTTCGGCCAAGCGTTTAAATTTTATTCGGCTTCGGCCACAAATTTTCATTTCGGTGCATCCCTAAAATAAATTGCCCCTTTTATAGTAAACCAAATGTGTCTTATTTACAAAAATATAACATGACTTCACAACACAACCATAATAATGTTAACCCTTAAAACCAAAAATATTAAGTGTAAGTTTTCAACAACACTTACAATCGGACTGCTGATATTATCGGCCGATAAATGCTTAAAAAATGTAATATCGACTGTTATCGGTATCTGTTTCAAAAAGGAAAATGTATAACTCTTAAAAATGCCGCTGTACGGAGTGGTGAATGGATGAAGGGAGAATTACAGAGCAGTTGTGTCTCCCAGTCATACTTGCCAACCCTCCCCATTTTCCCGGGAGACTCCGGAATTTCAGTGACCCTCCCGAAAATCTCCCCAGGCAACCATTCTCCAGAATTTCTCCCGATTTCCACCCGGACAACAATATCGGGGGCCTGCCTTGAAGAGAACGTTTCGGGCATTGGAAAATATTGCGAGGCTGCGCGTCATTTTCGGGATTGCTCGAAATGAGAAAATCCTGGAGGGACTGAAATGTTCGAATAAGGCTCGTCCTGAAAGTTTTCTATTTTTCCCCAACAACAACCTTTTCAGATAAAACCCTCATAAAAATACTTGTTGAAATTTTAGGTCGGACCTATACTGAAGTGGGACAAACAAGAATATGCTGAGAGGAAACGGAGCATCAGCATCAGCAGTGTGTATCACATCCTCATATGTGCTGTTGTCACAGTATCAGAGGGAAGGTGCAGACAGTTGTTGTGTATGCATGCATGCTTGTGGGAAAGGCGAGCTTGTTAGGTGTGAGGGAGGCGTCCTAAAAAGGTCAGGGTGGTGTCAAATGGCTGCCACACAGTAAAAAAAAAAAAAAAAAGAAGAATACTAGGGATGTCCGATAATATCGGACGGCCGAAATTATCGACCAATGAATGCTTTAAAATGTAATATCAGAAATGATCGGTATCGGTTTCAAAAGGAAAATGTATGACTTTTTAAAACGCTACTGTGTACACCGACGTAGGGAGAAGTACAGAGCGCCATTAAACCTTAAAGGCCCACCGAAATGAGATTTTCTTATTTAAACGGGGATAGCAAGTCCATTCTAACTGTCAAACTTGATCATTTGGTGATATTGCCATATTTTTGCTGAAAGGATTTAGTAGAGAACATTGACGATAAAGTTCGCAACTTTTGGCCGCTAATAAAAAAGCCTTGCCTGTACCGGAAGTAGCAGACCATGTGCGCGTGACGTCACGGGTTGTGGAGCTCCTCACATCTGAACATTGTTTATAATCATAGCCTCCAGCAGCAAGAGCTATTCGGACTGAAAAAGCGACGATTTCCCCATTAATTTGAGCGAGGATGAAAGATTTGTGGATGAGGAAAGTTAGAGTGAGGCACTAAAAAAAAACAAAAAGAAAAGGCGACAACTACGGGCGGCGGCAGTGTGAGCGTTTCAGATGTAATTAGACACATTTACTAGGATCATTCTGGAAGATCCCTTAGCTGCTTATTGTTTTAATAGTGTTTTAGTGAGATTGTAAAGTCATACCTGAAAGTCGGAGGCCTGCGGTGAACGCCAGTGTCTTTGAGAGAAGCCGAGGAGCCAAGATCACAGCTGCCTTTTTGAGCTGCAGGATGAGGTCCCATAATCCACTGAAGTCTCCGGTAAGAGCTGACTTAATATCACAATTTTCCCATCCAAAAACTTACTGGTTGACGTAGAGAAACATGTGCGCTTGACCGCTCTGTGTTAAAGATTCACAACAAACAAAGAAACACCGGCTGTGTTTCGGTGCTAAAGGCAGCTGCAATCCACCGCTTTCCACCAACAGCATTCTTCTTTGACGTCTCCATTATTAATTGAACAAATTGCAAAAGATTCAGCAACACAGATGTCCAAATTACTGCGTAATTATGTGATTAAAAGAGACGACTTTTAGCCGTAAGTGGTGCTGGGCTAATATGTCCTCTACAACCCGTGATGTCACAAACGCGTCATCATTCCGCTACGTTTTCAACAAGAAACTCTGCGTGAAATTTAAAATTGCAATTTAGTAAACTATTAGCATGTGTTGCAATGTTAATATTTCATCATTGATATATAAACTATCAGACTGCGTGGTCGCTAGTAGTGGCTTCCAGTAGGCCTTTAAAAAGGCACTGCCTGTGCATGCCCGCCCAATCACATAATATCTACGGCTTTTCACACACACAAGTGAATGCAAGGCATACTTGGTCAACAGCCATACAGGTCACACTGAGAGTGGCCGTGTAAACAACTTGAGTTTGACTTTATTTTGAACATGCAAGCGGACAACATGATACATCATCTTTTTTGTAGGGGGCGCTGGAAGCCGCCAGACCCGTCAGCGATCCTGTTCTGTCTCCCTGTAATGTTTGTCTGATCTTGAATGGGATTGTGCTGAAAATTGTAATTTTCCTGAAGGAACTCTCCTGACGGAATAAATAAAGTACTATCTATCTATCTATCTATCTATCTATCTATCTATCTATCTATCTATCTATCCATCACAATCTCCAGTTTCTCTTTTCAACATGTTTGAAAAGGACTAGGAAGAAGCAGAGCTTATTTTTCGTTTTCCGTTCGGGCTCCAGTACTCTGGAATGCCCTCCCGGTAACAGTTCGAGATGCCACCTCAGTAGAAGCATTTAAGTCTCACCTTAAAACTCATTTGTATACTCTAGCCTTTAAATAGACTCCCTTTTTAGACCAGTTGATCTGCCGTTTCTTTTCTTTTTCTTCTATGTCCCACTCTCCCTTGTGGAGGGGGTCCGGTCCGATCCGGTGGCCATGTACTGCTTGCCTGTGTATCGGCTGGGGACATCTCTGCGCTGCTGATCCGCCTCCTCTTGGGATGTTTTCCTGCTGGCTCCGCTGTGAACGGGACTCTCGCTGCTGTGTTGGATCCGCTTTGGACTGAACTCTCGCGACTGTGTTGGATCCATTATGGATTGAACTTTCACAGTATCATGTTAGACCCGCTCGACATCCATTGCTTTCCTCCTCTCCATGGTTCTCATAGTCATCATTGTCACCGACGTCCCACTGGGTCATTATTGTCACCGATGTCCCACTGGGTGTGAGTTTTCCTTGCCCTTATGTGGGCCTACCGAGGATGTCGTGGTGGTTTGTGCAGCCCTTTGAGACACTAGTGATTTAGGGCTATATAAGTAAACATTGATTGATTGATTGATTTATTCCTAACCCTTTTTATTTTACATAACAGTTTCAGGCCTACTGAAAGCCACTACTACCGACCACGCAGTCTGATAGTTTATATATCAATGATGAAATATTAACATTGCAACACATGCCAATACGACCGCCTTAGTTTACTAAATTACAATTTTAAATTTCGCGCGGAATTATCATGCTAAAACGTCGCGGAATGATGACGCGTGCGCGTAACGTCACGCATTGTAGAGGACATTTTGTTCCAGCACCGTTCACAGCTATAAGTCGTCTCTTTTCATCGCATAATTCCACAGTATTCTGGACTCTGTGTTGGTGAATCTTTTGCAATTTGTTCAATGAATAATGGAGACGTCAAAGAAGAAAGCTGTAGGTGGGAAGCGGTGTATTGCGGCCGCCTTTAGCAACACAAACACAGCATTACATTCCAGAAAGATGACGGTGAAGCTTTACTATGGAACAGAGCGGTCAGGCGAATACGGTTGGATTGGGCCACACACACAAAGTACAGTGTATTATGCAGCGATCATTTCGAAAGATCGTGTTTCCAAAAGGGTCCCTTGCGAAGGGCAGGGATGGGAATCGGCACCACCCGTCGACTGGTGCTGAAGAAATGTGCGGGGCCGACCTTCAGGTTGTACAGGTATGACCACATAATCTCACTAAAACCATAGTAACACAATAAGCAGATAAGGGATTTTCCAGAATTATCCTAGTAAATTTGTCTAATAACATCTCTGAGCTGCCACCTTATCGTGGTAGAGGAGTTTGCGTGTCCCAATGATCCTAGGAGCTATGTTGTCCGGGGGGTTATGCCCCCTGGTAGGGTCTCCCAAGGCAAACAGGTTCTAGGTGAGGGATCAGACAAAGAGCAGCTCGAAGACCTTTATGAAGAAGATAAAACATGGACCCAGATTTCCCTCGCCCGGACGCGGGTCACCGGGGCCCCCCTCTGGAGACAGGCCCGGAGGTGGGGCACGATGGCGAGCGCCTGGTGGCCGGGCCTGTTCCCATGGGGCCCGGCCGGGCACAACCCGAAGAGGCAACGTGGGTCACCCCTCCAATGGGCTCACCACCCATAGCAGGGGCCATAGAGGTCGGGTGCAATGTGAGCTGGGCGGCAGCCGAAGGCAGGGCACTTGGCGGGCCGATCCTCGGCTACAGAAGCTAGCTCTTGGGATGTGGAACGTCACCTCACTGGGGGGGAAAGAGCCTGAGCTAGTGCGCGAAGGGGAGAAGTTCCGGCTGGATATAGTCGGACTCACTTCGACGCACAGCAAGGGCTCTGGAACCACTTCTCTCGAGAGGGACTGGACCCTCTTCCACTCTGGCGTTGCCGGCAGTGAGAGGCGACGGGCTGGGGTGGCAATTCTGGTTGCCCCCCGGCTCAAAGCCTGCACGTTGGAGTTTAACCCGGTGGACGAAAGGGTAGCCTTCCTCCGCCTTCAGGTGGGGGGACGGGTCCTGACTGTTGTTTGTGCTTATGCACCAAACGGCAGTTCAGAGTACCCACCCTTTTTGGGTACATTCGAGGGAGTACTGGAAAGTGCTCCCCCGGGTGATTCCCTTGTCCTACTGGGGGACTTCAACGCTCATGTTGGCAACGACAGTGAAACCTGGAGAGGCGTGATTGGGAAGAATGGCCGCCCGGATCTGAACCCGAGTGGTGTTTTGTTATTGGACTTTTGTGCTCGTCACAGTTTGTCCATAACAAACACCATGTTCAAACATAAGGGTGTCCATATGTGCACTTGGCACCAGGACACCCTAGGCCGCAGTTCCATGATCGACTTTGTAGTTGTGTGATCGGATTTGCGGCCTTATGTTTTGGACACGCGAGTGAAGAAAGTGGCGGAGCTTTCTACCGATCACCACCTGGTGGTGAGTTGGCTGCGATGGTGGGGGAGGATGCCGGACAGACCTGCCAGGCCCAAACGCATTGTGAGGGTCTGCTGGGAACATCTGGCAGAGTCTCCTGTCAGAGAAAGTTTCAATTCCCACCTCCGGAAGAACTTCGAACATGTCACGAGGGAGGTGCTGGACATTGAGTCCGAGTGGACCATGTTCCGCACCTCTATTGTCGAAGCGGCTGATCGGAGCTGTGGCCGCAAGGTAGTTGGTGCCTGTCGGGGCGGCAATCCTAAAACCCCTTGGTGGACACCAGCGGTGAGGGATGCCGTCAAGCTGAAGAAGGAGTCCTATCGGGTCCTTTTGGCTCATAGGACTCCGGAGGCAGTGGACAGGTACCGACAGGCCAAGCGGTGTGCGGCTTCAGCGGTCGCTGAGGCAAAAACTCGGAGATGGGAGGAGTTCGGGGAAGCCATGGAAAACGACTTCCGGACGGCTTCAAAGCGATTCTGGACCACCGTCCGCCGCCTCAGGAAGGGGAAGCAGTGCACTATCAACACCGTGTATGGTGCGGATGGTGTTCTGCTGACCTCAACTGCGGATGTTGTGGATAGGTGGAAGGAATACTTCGAAGACCTCCTCAATCCCACCAACACGTCTTCCTATGAGGAATCAGTGCCTGGGGAATCTGTGGTGGACTCTCCTATTTCTGGGGCTGAGGTCGCTGAGGTAATTAAAAAGCTCCTCGGTGGCAAGGCCCCGGGGGTGGACGAGACCCGCCCGGAGTTCCTTAAGGCTCTGGATGCTGTGGGGCTGTCTTGGTTGACAAGACTCTGCAGCATCGCGTGGACATCGGGGACGGTACCTCTGGATTGGCAGACCGGGGTGGTGGTTCCTCTCTTTAAGAAGGGGGACCGGAGGGTGTGTTCCAACTATCGTGGGATCACACTCCTCAGCCTTCCCAGTAAGGTTTATTCAGGTGTACTGGAGAGGAGGCTACGCCGGATAGTCCAACCTCGGATTCAGGAGGAACAGTGTGGTTTTCGTCCTGGTCGTGGAACTGTGGACCAGCTCTATACTCTCGGCAGGGTTCTTGAGGGTGCATGGGAGTTTGCCCAACCAGTCTACATGTGCTTTGTGGACTTGGAGAAGGCATTCGACCGTGTCCCTCGGGAAGTCCTGTGGGGAGTGCTCAGAGAGTATGGAGTATCGGACTGTGTTATTGTGGCGGTCCGCTCCCTGTACGATCAGTGCCAGAGCTTGGTCCGCATTGCCGGCAGTAAGTCGAACACATTTCCAGTGAGGGTTGGACTCCGCCAAGGCTGTCCTTTGTCACCGATTCTGTTCATAACTTGGTCCTGATGGCTTCATCTGACCGAGATCTTCAGCTCTCACTGGATCGGTTTGCAGCCGAGTGTGAAGCGACCGGAATGAGAATCAGCACCTCCAAGTCCGAGTCCATGGTTCTCGCCCGGAAAAGGGTGGAGTGCCATCTCCGGGTTGGGGAGGAGCCCCTGCCCCAAGTGGAGGAGTTCAAGTACCTAGGAGTCTTGTTCACGAGTGGGGGAAGAGTGGATCGTGAGATCGACAGGCGGATCGGTGCGACGTCTTCAGTAATGCGGACGTTGTACCGATCCGTTGTGGTGAAGAAGGAGCTGAGCCGGAAGGCAAAGCTCTCAATTTACCGGTCGATCTACGTTCCCATCCTCACCTATGTTCATGAGCTTTGGGTCATGACCGAAAGGATAAGATCACGGGTACAAGCGGCCGAAATGAGTTTCCTCCGCCGTGTGGCGGTTCTCTCCCTTAGAGATAGGGTGAGAAGCTCTGCCATCCGGGAGGAGCTCAAAGTAAAGCCTCTGCTCCTCCACATCGAGAGGAGCCAGATGAGGTTTTTCGGGCATCTGGTCAGGATGCCACCCGAACGCCTACCTAGGGAGGTGTTTAGGGCACGTCTAACCGGTAGGAGGCCACGGGGAAGACCCAGGACACGTTGGGAAGACTATGTCTCTCGGTTGGCCTGGGAACGCCTCGGGATCCCCCGGGAAGAGCTAGACGAAGTGGCTGGGGAAAGGGAAGTTTGGGTTTCCCTGCTTAGGCTGTTGCCCCCGCGACCCGACCTCGGATAAGCGGAAGAAGATGGAGATGGAACTTTCCTCATCCACGAATCTTTCATCCTCGTTCAAATAATGGGGAAATCGTTGTTTTCTCGGTCCGAATCGCTCTCGCTGTTGGTGGCCATGATTGTAAACAATGTGAGGATGTGAGGAGCTCTACAACCCGTGACGTCACGCGCACATCGTCTGCTACTTCCGGTAAAGGAAAGGCTTTTTTATTATCGACCAAAAGTTGCGAACTTTATCGTGGATGTTCTCTACTAAATCGTTTCAGCAAAAGTATGGCAATATCGCGAAATGATCAAGTATGACACATAGAATGGACCTGCTATCCCCGTTTGAATAAGAAAATCTAATTTCAGTAGGCCTTTAAAGTTTTCTTCACTTCCTGTTCTTAATCTATTCACAATGTACTCTATAAGTAATCACGATAAAAAAAAAAAAAAATAATCATTGGTGAAGTAAGTTATATTTCAAATGATGAGATAAGTAAGATTATTTTGAGAAAGAAAGAATGGATGGATGAAATAAATTCCGAATGTTTATCATGGTTCTTCTTTTTTGTACTTTGTAAACACTAAGTTTGAAGAGTTTCTTGAAGTGGATCATATCAGTACATTGTTTGATTTCTTTGCTTAATCCATAATTCAATTTCACATACTGATATACTAAAGGTCTTAAGTGTTGTACGTGCGTACAAATGTTTTAAATTACATTTTTCTCTCGGATTATATTTCTCCTCTTTAACACTGTTAGAAATATGCGCCACACTGTGAACCCACACCAAACAAGAATGACAAACACATTTCAAGAGAACATCTTCTCCGTAACACAACATAAACACAACAGAACAAATACCAAGACCCCCTTGCAGCACGAACTCTTCCGGGAAGCTACAATATACACCTTTCGCTACCACCAAACCCCGGCCCCCCAAACCCGCCCACCTCAACCCCGCCCCCTCAAACTTAACAAGGTCGCACTGAGGGTGGCCTATAAACAACTTTAACAAAGTTACAAATATGCCCCACACTGTGAACCCACACCAAACAAGAATGACAAACACATTTCGGGAGAACATCCGCACCGTAGCACAACTGAAACACAGCAGACCAAACATCCAGAACCCCTTGCAGAACTATCTTTTCAACCTTGCCCGCCTCAACCTCCCCATGCTCTCTCAGGGAGAGCATGTCCCAAATTCCAAGCTGCTGTGTTGAGGCATGTTAAAAAAAAATGGCACTTTGTGACTTCAATAATAAATATGGCAATGTCATGTTGGTACTTTTTTCCATAACTTGAGTTGATTTATTTTGAAAAACCTTGTTACATTGTGTAATGCAGGGGTGTCCAAACTTTTTCCACTGAGGGCCGCACACTGAAAAATCAACGCAAGCAGGGGCCATTTTGATATTTTTTTATTTCAAAAACCAATACAATATTTGTGTAAAAATATACATTTAGGCCTCCACTCAGGCTTGGTCCCAGAGACCCCACAATATTTTGGTCAAAAAAATATTTAAAATGTGTCATTATTTTGTGTTATTGGTATTCAAAGTTTAAATCTCTAGATCAACATTAGGTCTATTTGTCTATATAATGTTTTTAAGATTTAAGTTGTATGCTTTTTTTGTCAAAGAAAACCCTGTTTTGTTATGGAAAAAAACCCCCACAAAATATGCAATAGTTTTCCTCAATACAGTTTTAAAGTGGAATATTTGAGATCATATAATAATTGGAGCCTTAAAAATGTCAACACATAACAGTGATTTTAATTTTTTTTTTTTTTTTTTTTTTTTTTTTTTTAACAATGACACACAAAAAATCCTACTAAAATTATTGGGGATCCAAAAGGGTCCTACTCATTAAAAATAAACTTTTTTTTTTTTTTACTGTTTACTTTAAACACAATCGTCTTGAGATCAACTTCAGATCCATCTGTCAATTATAACTTTTATTGTTGTTTATGTTTTTTGTTTGTTCTTATTAGGCCCTTCTTTAGAAAAAAAAACTTTGTTTTTTATATGGCAAAATCAAAATATGCAACATTTTCCCCCAAAAATGTTTCAAAGTGGAATATTTAAAGGACTACTGAAATGAGATTTTCTTATTCAAACGGGGATAGCAGGTCCATTCTATGTGTCATACTTGATCATTTCGCCATATTGCCATATTTTTGCTGAAAGGATTTAGTAGAGAACATCGACGATAAAGTTCGCAACTTTTGGTCGCTAATAAAATAGCCCCGCCTTTACCGAAAGTATGTGCGAGTGACGTCATGAGTTGCAGGGCTTCACACATATTCACATTGTTTACAATGTGAGCCACAAGCAGCAAGAGCAATTCGGACCGAGAAAGCGACAATTTCCTCATTAATTTGTGAGAGGATGAAAGATTCGTGAATTAGGATATTGATAGTGAAGGACTAGAAAAAAACAAAAACAACGATAATTAGACACATTCATTAGGATAATTTTGGAAGATCCCTTATCTGCTTATTGTTTTAATAGTGTTTTAGTGAGATTGTAAAGACATACCTCAAGGTCGGAAGGCTGCGGTGAACAAGCAGTGTCTCAGAGAGAAGCCGAGGAGCAAAGCTCACAGCTGCCTTTTTTGACAGCTGCTGCAGGACGACGAATAATCCAATGATGTCTCCGGTAAGATATATATCACAATTTTCCCATCCAAAAACATGCTGGTTGACGTAGAGAAACATGTTCGCTTGACCGCTCTGCTTCACAACAAACAAAGAAACACCGGCTGTGACTCGGTGTTAAAGGCAGCTGCAATCCACCGCTTTCCACCAACAGCATTGTGTTTTATAGTCTCCATTATTAAATGAACAAATTGCAAAAGATTCAGCAACACAAATGTCCAGAATACTGTGTAATTATGCGGTTAAAGCAGACGACTTTTAGCCGCTATTGGTGCAGCACTATTTCCTGACAGTCCGTGACGTCACAAACACGCGTAATCATACGCGTCATCACACCACAACGTTTTCAACAGGATACTTTGCGCAAAATTTAATATTGCAATTTAGTAAACTCAAAACGCCGTATTGGCATGTGTTACAATGTTAATATTTCATCATTGATATATAAACTATCAGACTGTGTGGTCGGTAGTAGTGGTTTTCAGTAGGCCTTTAATGTGACATTGATTTTGATTAATTATTATTTTTTAAAGAAAATAACAGCCTGCATGGCAGCTTTGTGTTATTAGAGTAAACATTGCAACATTTTCTTGTCACATTTCACCCGTTTGCTCTAATATACCACTTTTTCTGTTTTTTACTTTTTTTAAAATCGTATTTTTAGAATGTGCTTAGGGCCGTTAAAAAATGACCCGCGGGCCGCACTTTGGACACCCCTGGTGTAATGCATCCAGCGGGGCATCACAACAAATTTGGCCATAATAATGTGTTAATTCCACGACTGTATATATCGGTAACGGTTGATAACAGAATCGGTAATTAAGAGTTGAACAATATCTCGATATCGGCAAAAAAGCCATTATCGGACATCTCTAAAGAATACTATACATGGTACACGCTTGTTGTGTCATGTTGGATGATACTGCTGCCAATAAAATTATACGTATGTGTCCAAAGTGCCCTAATGTGCGGTTCAACACAATGTTTAATGATGCTAAAAACAGCAACGGGAGACCACGAGAGGTCAAGCCCCGCCCGCACCTCCTGCCTGTCCAAACATGACCGCCTAAGTCACGTTTCACCACGCCGCCATCAATCACCAACCAAGAATTTGTTGGGAAGGATGTCTTTCCTAAAGCAGAACTGCTGGTTAGACTGTTCGCGTTCCACAAGTTGTGAGAAATTACAAGTCAACCCAACTGTATGTGGGTCAAAATTTTGGGTTTAACAACAGTGCCAACATGTGATGCAAATAATAGCACAGACTACAAACCCCGTTTCCATATGAGTTGGGAAATTGTGTTAGATGTAAATATAAACAGAATACAATGATTTGCAAATCCTTTTCAACCCATATTCAGGTGAATATGCTACAAAGACAACATATTTGATGTTCAAACTGATAAACATTTTTTTTTTTGCAAATAATCATAAACTTTGGAATTTGATGCCAGCAACATGTGACAAAGAAGTTGGGAAAGGTGGCAATGAATACTGATAGAGTTGAGGAATGCTCATCAAACACTTATTTAGAGGAATTCCAAGATGGCGGCGCCCGGACGGGCTGCGCTCTCGAGGAGCTCCTGCTAAAGATGGAACATTTGGCAGAAATACCGGACGATTCCACAAACTTTATGGCTGGCTCACATCGTGGTCACTCCGTGATCACGTACGACCGCCAGACACTTCTGGATGTGGACATATCGGGCCGTTTTGGACTGATAAGACACTTGCGTGCTAGACTTGCTAACTAGCATGGGAATACATCGGCGGCTACATCCAGCGGCCTGTGAAGCAGGGGAGTCTAGTAGCAGCGGGGGCCGTCTACGGAGCAGACGCCAGCGGTGTGATCGGAAACGCGGATGCCGAGCGGGGCTAAAAACAAAGCAGAAGGCTAATCCCCACAGAACACCACTTTCCTCCATCCCGAAGACGGATTTAGATGGAAAATGCGAGACTACTGGTCTGGGTAAGGAGTCAGTTAAATTAGAACAAGTTTTTTTCTGCTTTGAGTGTTTCAGAGTTGGACATGTGTTTTACTGAGGTGGCTAACTATGATGCGTGCAGTTTATCAAAGCAACAAACAAACAATCGGAAAATCCCCGTTACTGAGGTGGCTAACTATGATGTGTGCAGTTTATCAAAGCAACAAACAAACAATCGGAAAATCCCCGTTACTGAGGTGGCTAACCATGATGCGTGCAGTTTATCAAAGCAACAATCAAACAATCGGAAAATTCCTGTCGTATCAATTCCTAGATATGGTCGTAACTATACTAAATGCACTGGGCATAATAAACACAACATTATTAATATTGCTACTACGGATAATTTGATCAAAAACTCCCTAAAACAGCCCACTACCTATAATATAGGTTTTTTAAACATAAGATCATTGTCTCCTAAAACGTTGTTAGTTAATGATATTATCAGAGACAACAATCTTAACGTCATCGGTCTCAGCGAAACCTGGCTTAAACCAAACAACTTTTTTGCGCTAAATGAGGCATGTCCTCCTAACTTTACACATGCGCATATTGCCCGTCCGCTCAAAAGGGGTGGGGGGGTCGCACTAATATACAACGAAAACTTTAACCTCAGTCCTAACATAAATAATAAATATAAATCGTTTGAGGTGCTTACTATGAGGTCTGTCACACCGCTGCCTCTACACCTGGCTGTTATCTACCGCCCCCCAGGGCCCTATTCGGACTTTATTAATGAATTCTCAGAGTTCGTTGCTGATCTAGTGACACACGCCGATAATATAATCATAATGGGGGACTTTAATATCCATATGAATACCCCATCGGACCCACCGTGCGTAGCGCTCCAGACTGTAATTGATAGCTGTGGTCTCACACAAATAATAAATGAACCCACGCATCGCAACGGTAATACGATAGACCTAGTGCTTGTCAGGGGCATCACCGTTTCCAAAGTTACGATACTCCCGTATACTAAAGTATTGTCCGATCATTACCTTATAAAATTCGAGGTTCAGACGCATGTTCGTCAAACTAATAATAATAATAACTGCTATAGCAGCCGCAACATTAATACAGCCACAACGACAACTCTTGCTGACCTACTGCCCTCGGTAATGGCACCATTCCCAAAGTATGTGGGCTCTATTGATAACCTCACTAACAACTTTAACGACGCCCTGCGCGAAACCATTGATAACATAGCACCGCTAAAGTTAAAAAAGGCTCCAAAAAAGCGCACCCCGTGGTTTACAGAAGAAACTAGAGCTCAGAAATTATTATGCAGAAAGCTGGAACGCAAATGGCGCACGACTAAACTTGAGGTGCACCATCAAGCATGGAGTGATGGTTTAATAACTTATAAACGCATGCTTACCTTAGCTAAAGCTAAATATTACTCAAATCTCATCCACCGTAATAAAAACGATCCTAAATTTTTGTTTAGTACGGTAGCATCGCTAACCCAACAAGGGACTCCTTCCAGTAGCTTAACCCACTCAGCTGATGACTTTATGCAATTCTTTAGTAAGAAAATTGAAGTCATTAGAAAGGAGATTAAAGACAATGCGTCCCAGCTACAACGGAGTTCTATTAACACTGACACGATTGTATATACGGCGGATACTGCCCTCCAAAATAGTTTCTCTCGTTTTGAGGAAATAACATTAGAGGAATTGTTACAACGTGTAAATGGAATAAAACAGACAACATGTTTACTTGACCCTCTTCCAGGGAAACTGATCAAGGAACTCTTTGTATTATTAGGTCCATCAGTGCTAAATATTATAAACTTATCACTCTCCTCGGGCACTGTTCCCCTAGCATTCAAAAAAGCGGTTATTCATCCTCTTCTTAAAAGACCTAACCTCGATCCTGACCTCATGGTAAATTACCGACCGGTGTCTCACCTTCCCTTTATTTCAAAAATCCTTGAAAAAATTGTTGCGGAGCAGTTAAATGAACACTTAGCGTCTAACAATCTATGTGAAACCTTTCAATCCGGTTTCAGGGCAAATCACTCGACGGAGACAGCCCTCGCAAAAATGACTAATGATCTATTGCTAACGATGGATTCTGATGCGTCATCTATGTTGCTGCTCCTCGATCTTAGCGCTGCTTTCGATACCGTCGATCATAATATTTTATTAGAACGTATCAAAACACGAATTGGTATGTCAGACTTAGCCCTGTCTTGGTTTAACTCTTATCTTACTGATAGGATGCAGTGTGTCTCCCATAACAATGTGACCTCGGACTACGTTAAGGTAACGTGTGGAGTTCCCCAGGGTTCGGTCCTTGGCCCTGCACTCTTCAGCATCTACATGCTGCCGCTAGGTGACATCATACGCAAATACGGTGTTAGCTTTCACTGTTATGCTGATGACACCCAACTCTACATGCCCCTAAAGCTGACCAACACGCCGGATTGTAGTCAGCTGGAGGCGTGTCTTAATGAAATTAAACAATGGATGTCCGCTAACTTTTTCCAACTCAACGCCAAAAAAACGGAAATGCTGATTATCGGTCCTGCTAGACACCGAACTCTATTTAATAATACAACTCTAACATTTGACAACCAAACAATTAAACAAGGCGACACGGTAAAGAATCTGGGTATTATCTTCGACCCAACTCTCTCCTTTGAGGCACACATTAAAAGCGTTACTAAAACGGCCTTCTTTCATCTCTGTAACATCGCTAAAATTCGCTCCATTCTGTCCACTAAAGACGCTGAGATCATTATCCATGCGTTTGTTACGTCTCGCCTCGACTACTGTAACGTATTATTTTCGGGTCTCCCCATGTCTAGCATTAAAAGATTACAGTTGGTACAAAATGCGGCTGCTAAACTTTTGACAAGAACAAGAAAGTTTGATCACATTACGCCTGTACTGGCTCACCTGCACTGGCTTCCTGTGCACTTAAGATGTGACTTTAAGGTTTTACTACTTACGTATAAAATACTACACGGTCTAGCTCCATCTTATCTTGCCGATTGTATTGTACCATATGTCCCGGCAAGAAATCTGCGTTCAAAGGATTCCGGCTTATTAGTGATTCCCAAAGCCCAAAAAAAGTCTGCGGGCTATAGAGCATTTTCCGTTCGGGCTCCAGTACTCTGGAATACCCTCCCGGTAACAGTTCGCGATGCCACCTCAGTAGAAGCATTTAAGTCTCACCTTAAAACTCATTTGTATACTCTAGCCTTTAAATAGACTCCCTTTTTAGACCAGTTGATCTGCCGTTTCTTTTCTTTTTCTTCTATGTCCCACTCTCCCGTGTGGAGGGGGTCCGGTCCGATCCGGTGGCCATGTACTGCTTGCCTGTGTATCGGCTGGGGACATCTCTGCGCTGCTGGTCCGCCTACGCTTGGGATTGTTTCCTGCTGGCTCCGCTGTGAACGGGACTCTCGCTGCTGTGTCTTGGATCCTCTTTGGACTGGACTCTCGCGACTGTGTTGTATCCATTGTGGATTGAACTTTCACAGTATCATGTTAGATCCGCTCGACATCCATTGCTTTCCTCCTCTCTAAGGTTCTCATAGTCATCATTGTCACCGACGTCCCACTGGGTCATTATTGTCACCAATGTCCCACTGGGTGTGAGTTTTCCTTGCCCTTATGTGGGCCTACCGAGGATGTCGTGGTGGTTTGTGCAGCCCTTTGAGACACTAGTGATTTAGGGCTATATAAGTAAACATTGATTGATTGATTGATATTTGGAACACCCCACAGGTGTGCAGGCTAATTGGGAACAGGTGGGTGCCATGATTGGCTATAAAAACAGCTTCCATGAAATGCTAAGTCTTCCACAAGAAAGGACGGGGCGAGGTACACCCCTTTGTCCACAACTGCGTGAGCAAATAGTCAAACAGTTTAAGAACAACGTTTCTCAAAGTGCAATTGCAAAAAATTTAAGGATTTCAACATCTACGCTCCATAATATCATCAAAAGGTTCAGAGAATCTGGAGAAATCAGTCCATGTAAGCAGCATGGCCGGAAACCAACATTGAATGACCGTGACCTTCCATCCCTCAGACGGCACTGTATCAAAAACCGACATCAATCTCTAAAGGATATCACCACATGGGCTCAGGAACACTTCAGAAAACCACCTTCACTAAATACAGTTGGTCGCTACATCTGTGAGTGCAAGTTAAAGCTCTACTATGCAAAGCGAAAGCCATTTATCAACAACATCCAGAAACGCTGCCGGCTTCTCTGGCCCCGAGATCATCTAAGATGTACTGATGCAAAGTGGAAAAGTGTTCTGTGGTCTGACAAGTCCACATTTCAAATAGTTTTTGGAAATATTCGACATCGTGTCATCCGGACCAAAGGGGAAGCGAACCATCCAGACTGTTATCGACGCAAAGTTGAAAAGCCAGCATGTGTGATGGTATGGGGGTGCATTAGTGCCCAAGGCATGGGTGACTTACACATCTGTGAAGGCACCATTCATGCTGAAAGGTACATGCAGGTTTTGGAACAACATAGGGACGGCGTGGCGCAGTGGGAGAGTGGCCGTGCGCAACCCGAGCGTCCCTGGTTCAAATCCCACCTAGTACCAACCTCGTCACGTCCGTTGTGTCCTGAGCAATACACTTCACCCTTGCTCCTGATGGGTGCTGGATAAGCGCCTTGCATGGCAGCTCTCTCCATCAGTGTGTGAATGGGTAAATGTGGAAGTAGTGTCAAAGCGCTTTGAGTACTTTCAAGGTAGAAAAGCACTATACAAGTACAACCCATTTATCATTTATATGCTGCCATCTAAGCGCTGTCTTTGTCATGGACACCCCTGCTTATTTCAGCAAGACAATGCCAAGCCACATTCAGCACGTGTTACAACAGCTTGGCTTCTTAAAAAAAGAGTGCGGGTACTTTCCTGGCCCGCCTGCAGTCCAGATTTGTCTCCATTCGAAAATGTGTGGCGCATTATGAAGCGTAAAATACGACAACAAGACCCCGGACTGTTGAACGACTGAAGCCTTACATAAAACAAGAATGGGGAAAAATTCCACTTTCAAAGCTTCAACAATTAGTTTCCTCAGTTCCCAATCGTTTATTGAGTGTTGTTAAAAGAAAAGGTGATGTAACACAGTGGTGAACATGCCCTTTCCCAACTACTTTGGCACGTTTTGCAGCCATGAAATTCTAAGTTAATGATTATTTGCAAAAAAAATTAAGTTTATGAGTTTGAACATCAATATGTTGTCTTTGCATTCAACTGAATATGGGTTGAAAATGATTTGCAAATCATTGTATTCTGTTAATATTTACATCTAACACATTTTTCCAACTCAGGTGGAAACAAGGTTTGTATGCAGAAAGGGTGCTTGCACCTACTGCTTGAATTGTCCTGATTTATGCTCATTTTTGCTGGCTTCAATCTTGTTGCTTTAATATAATTGTTTCAGCCATATGCTACTGAGCAAGCAGGACAGTGAATGTGTATACCATCGCAAATGTTCTATACTTAGAAACATTCTGTCCATTAAAAAATTGCTAAAACCAATCCATTGTCACAAATTGAAAATTATACTGTATAAGCCAGGGGTGTCCAAACTACGGCCCCTGGCCGGCTTCTTCAGTTTAGCCCGCAAAAGGTCATGAGTTTATAAATGAATCCGTCTCGTTAGGGATTTTAGCAATCCGACTGTTACACATTCGGCCAACAGGAGTAAATCAGGTCAATGACAATGGTGAAGTACACCATGAAGAGTACACAGCACAGCATTAACTGATATGACCCAATCCAAACAACCTATCCTAGTCATGACGCAAAACACTAAATCCAACCAATACAAAAAGTCAACACATAACACAACCTACTCACTGAACTTTGTGGATATTATAAAAAAAATGTCCAAGCACCATAAAGAAATCCAAATGACTCCAATTTTCATATATATATATATATATATATATATATATATATATATATATATATATATACATATGTCATGATCCACGTCTTGGATCATGGCATATTCTGGTTTTGGTTCTGTTTATCTAATTCTGTCTAGTATTTGTCTTCCTCAGTTCTTTGTGGCACTTCCTGGTTTTGTTTTCGTTGTCATAGTTGCCCATTTAGTGTCACCTGTCTCTGCTTTGATCACGCGCACCTGCCCTTGATTATGTATCTCCCTATATATGCCCGCCTCTGTTTGACATTCAGTCTTGGACTCTTGCTTGCTACACGCAACAGCTGACGCCGCTCTTCCAACATTGTGGTAAATCTATTTTTGTATACTTGTTAGCATATATGCTATTTTGTTATTTTATGTCCCTAGCTTCCACGCTAGCCCCTTTTGTTCTTTCTAGCTCCCAAGCTAGTTCTGTTGGTTTTTGGTTAGTGCCTTTCTGCAAGTGTTTTTGTTCTTAGTTTGTTTTATTATATAAATAAATTCTTATCCCTACCCTCACGCTGTGTTCCATCTTCCGCTGCACCCACGAGAGAACAACTCGTCACCACAATGCCACCGAGACGTCACAATATATATATATATATATATATATATATATATATATATGTGTGTGTGTGTGTGAAAAATCCCAAGACTACTTCATCTCTACAGAACTCTTTCATGAGGTGTTCCCTCAATCATCAGATTTTTTTATATATATGTATAGCGTGTATATACATACACACGATATGTATATATATATATATATATATATACACACACACACACACATGTATGTGTATAAATATATATATATATATATATATATATATATGAGTATATATGTATATAATGTGTATGTGTGTATATATATATATATATATATATATACACATATATATATATATTACACACACACACACACACACACACCGATATGCATATATACATGTGTGTGTATAAATATGTATATATATGTTTATAAATGTGTGTATGTGTATATAATATAAATATATATATACACGCACATGCATACATATACACACACATACATAAATATACACATATACAGATACACACTGTATATATTTTATACATACATATATATATATAATATATATAAATAAACACAGACATACATACACACATGTTTGTGTGTGTGTGTGTGTGTGTATATATATATATATATATATATACATATACACACACAGACATACATATTATATATATTATATATGTAAATAGTCGGCCTTCCGCCTCAGGCCAAATTTGTTTACCCCTGGTGTTATAAGAGACAATGCACATTAATGTACTGGTAATATCTAAAAAATATATTCCACTAATTCATTATTAACATACTGACATCCCATCTGATGTCATACATATATAACGTAAGTCCAGACTTTTGTGAGACTTTAGAGGCCTATTTTCCCCCAGAAATGGCCCTAAATGCTACAAATGTGCGCCTTGGCTTGTGAAGGATAAGTGGCACAGAAAAGGGTTGTGTTTTGTTACTCGCTATCGACCAAACGAGCCGCTCAATAAGGGACACGCTGCAGGGAGGCGGACACAAATCATCATAGCGGAGACGAGGGGCCACCTGTGTCGATCTTTACAGCAGCAGCCCGTGATCAATACGAGGTGCATCAAATTTAGCCTCAAGTTATATAAACGGCTATCAATTCGCCGCCGTCCTACTGGGCAAACGAGCCGGTGGTGTCACAGGTCAGAGAGAGGCGGAGAAGCTCATGCCGCTTAGGATAGTCATGATGTGAGCGGTTATACATGTTTAAAAAGTAACATCTGTTGCACACCTTGACCAGAACGACATCTGCCAGTTTCTCTTCTTCTTCTTCTTCTTCTTTGTTGTCCATCTCAAATATGCTGTCGTGGTTCTGGATGAGCCGCACCAGGATCTTGTTGCAGATATTCTGATCGTTCAAGGCTTCGATCCTGGCAGCCACGCTAGAAAACAAAAGGTTTTTATTTTGTAAAATGTGCATGAATGAAAATTGTTACCGTACTTGCAATTATACAACATGAACAGTTTTGAACAAAATGAAAGATTATCCCGCAGAGTTTATTAGTGGAGCACGCGGAGGGAAACCCGAGTGGGATTCTAATGAATAGGCCAGCGCTCACATAATTATTTATTCATGTGTTCATTGAGCGAGGACACACCCTGCTGGTATTGTGTGTCACACTTGTTTGTTGTTGCAACTTTAACATTCATAAGATGACGTTAAGACTCCTAATCATGATGTTTTTGTGTATCAATATGTCTCGATACCTCAAATGGGGACTAAGCACTAAGCAGTGATAATGTAAAAACAATATCATCAAGTATGATTTAGGGCAGGGGTCACCAACCTTTTTGAAACCAAGAGCTACTTCTTGGGTACTGATTAATGCAAATGGCTACCAGTTTGATACACACTTAAATAAATTCCCAGAAGTAGCCAATTTGCTCAATTAGCCTTTAATAAATAAATCTATATATATAAAAAAATTGGTATTTCTGTCTGTCATTCCGTCGTACATTTTTTTTCCATTTACGGAAGGTTTTTTGTCGAGGATAAATGATGAAAAAACACTTAACTGAACGGTTTAAAAGAGGAGAAAACAGGGGGAAAAAATTTCAACTCTTTAAAATTAAAAATTCAACCGAAAAAAGGAAAAGGAAAAACTAGCTAATTTGAATCTTTTTGAAAAAATTAACACAAGAATTTACGGAACTTCATTAGTAATTTTTCCTGATTAAGATTAATTTTAGAATTTTGATGACATGTTTTAAATAGGTTAAAATCCAATCTGCACTTTGTTAGAACATATAACAAATTGGACCAAGCTATATTTCTAACTAAGACAAATCATTATTTCTTCTAGATTTTCCAGAACAAAAATTTTAAGAGAAATTCAAAAGACTTTGAAATAAGATTCAAATTTGATTCTACAGATTTTCTAGATTTGACAGAATAAGTTTTTTGAATTTTAATCACAATAAGTTTGAAGAAATATTTCACAAATATTCTTCGTCGGAAAAACCGAAACTAAAATGAAGAATCAAATTAAAATGTATTTATTATTCTTTACAATAAAAAAAAATGTTTTACCTGCACATTGATTTAAATTGTCAGGAAAGAAGAGGAAGGAATTTAAAAAGGTAAAGAGGTATATGTGTTTAAAAATCCTAAAATCATTTTTAAGGTTGTATTTTTTCTCTAAAATTGTCTTTCTGAGAGTTATAAGAAGCAAAGTAAAAAAATAAATGAATTTATTTAAACAAATGAAGACCAAGTCTTTAAAAATATCTTCTTGGATTTTCAAATTCTATTCGAGTTTTGTCTCTCTTAGAATTAAAAATGTCGAGCAAAGCGAGACCAGCTTGCTAGTAAATAAATACAATTTTAAAAAATAGAGGCAGCTCACTGGTAAGTGCTGCTATTTGAGCTATTTTTAGAACAGGCCAGCAGGCGACTCATCTGGTCCTTACGGGCTACCTGGTGCCCGCGGGCACCGCGTTGGTGACCCCTGATTTTTAGGGCAAGGGTCGGCAACCCAAAATACAAAAAAACAAATCTGTCTGGAGCCGCAAAAAATGAAAAGCCGCGTGTAAGTCTTATAATGAAGGCAATGTAAGTTTTACCAACGTTTAAATATGATTTATTATGCAACACTAATTTTAACAACACAACATAAAATACTATTCATCGTGCTTCACTTTTACCACATTTTCTTATGCTACAGCTTTATTTAAAATGGATTAAATCAGTTTTTGTCCTCAAAATTCCACAGACAATACCCCACAATGACAATATGAATTGTTTTTTTAAACATTTTTCAAAATGTATCAAAACAAAAAATTTGAGATGTCCGATAATATCGGACTACCGATATTATTGGCCGATGAATGCTTTAAAATGTAATATCGGTATCGGTTTCAAAAAGTAAAATGCATTACTTTTCAAAACGCCGCTGTGTACACGAATGTAGGGAGAAGTAGAGAGCGCCAATAAACCTTGTGTCACATGTTGTTGTTGACGAACCCCAAAATACAGAACAAACAAGAACAAACAAAAGGGTACAAGCAAAAGGCGCGCACAAGGCGGAGAACAAACTTGGCTATGAACAAAAAACTAGCACAAAGGCTAACTGTGGACTAGAAACAAAAACACTTACTGTGACACGATGGAACTAAGACAAGAGCAGAGTGAACAGAAGTAGACACAGTTATAATGATCAGCATTAATGACTGACAGGTAGTAGTGACAATAATCCAGCACTGACTTGAGGGGAACGCAACTAAAAAATAGTAGATGGCTGATTGACACCGGGTGTGGCAAGGTGCCAATCTGCCACAGCTGAGGAGACACAGCACTCAGGGAGACAAACAGGAAACAAGACCAAAACAAGAGCGCTGACAGGAAATACAACCAAATCAGAGGAAAAACTAACACAACCACACTGTCAGGGGCAAGCCTGACACCTTAGTCAACAGCCATACAGGTCACACTGAGGGTGGCCGTATGAACAACGCAAACGCAGTTACAAATATGCGCCACCCTGTGAACCCCCACCAAACAAGAATGACAAACACATTTCGGGAGAACATCCGCACCGTAACACAATATACACACAGCAGAACAAATACCCAGAAACCCTTGCAGCACTAACTCTTCCGGGACGCTACAATATACACCCCCCCCCCACCTTAATATCCTCATGTCCCAAATTCCAAACTGCCGTTTTGAGGCCGACCCAATCACATAATATCTACTGCTTTTCACACACACAAGTGAATGCAAGGCATACTTGGTCAACAGCCATACAGGTCACACTGAGGATGGCCGTATAAACAACTTTAGCACTGTTACAAATATGCGCCACACTGTGAACCCACACCAAACAAGCATGACAAACACATTTCGGGAGAACATCTGCACCGTAACACAACATAAACGCAACAGAACAAATACTCAGAACCCCTTGCAGCACTAACTCTTCCAGGATGCTACAATAAACACCCCCCCGCCCACCTCAACCTTCTCATGCTTTCTCAGGGAGAGCATGTCCCAAATTCCAAGGTGGTTTTTTGAGGCATGTTAAAAAAATAAAAAAAATAATGCACTTTGTGACTTCAATAACAAATATGGCAGTGCCATGTTGGCATTTTTTTCCATAACTTGAGTTGCTTTATTTTGAAAACCTTGTTAAATAGTTTAATGCATCCAGCTGGGCATCACAACAAAATCAGGCATAATAATGTGTTAATTCCACGACTGTATGTATCGGTATCGGTTGATATCTGAATCGGAAATGAAGAAATGGACATCTCTACTAAAAATCTAAAAAATGAAATGTTGGTAAGTATTCACAGCATCGGCTCAATACTTTGTTGATGCACCTTTGACAGCCTCAAGTTTTTTTGAATTGGATGCCACAAGCTCGGCACACCTATCTTTGGGCAGTTCTGCCCATTTCTCTTTGCAGCACCTCTCTGCTTTGTTCCTGCTCTGAGCTGCTGTGACGTAGATTACCATAATAACTCCTATAATTCTCAAAAGTGCAGATTTCAACCGTTGAAATACTTTGTATAGTTCAAGGGTTAGGGTCATTTAAAAACAGCACTACGTATCATAATGGCGGCTACAGTTTTGATGTTAAAGGTCTAAAAAAAAATGTCGAACGTCCGGTGGGCCGGATTGAAAAATGTCTGTCCTGGATGGTAGCACTCATACTTGCATGCGATGGATAATAAAGCCTTGGCTGAGGTGGACACTCACTGGAAGACGCTGGGCCCAAACACAGTGGCCAGGTTGTGTGCGGTCATGCGGTTCTCCTTTTGGTTGCTCTCCACCATTGTGAGGAAGTGACACAAGTAACGCAGCAGGCTGTGGTGCACATCTGGAAGATGCTTCAGCAGGTCCCTCAGGTCTGAGCAGGAGCCGTCGTCGCCGCATTCTACAGACACACGTGCAAAAACACACACGGTTAAAAGTGTGTCTTCATTCTCAGCAACTGATGCTTTCGAAGCCGCTGGGTGCTTATAGCATGAGTACTTGGGGTAGGGGCCAGAGCATCTAGAACTCATTTTTGTCAATAGAGCACCATCAGATAACTTACATTTGTCAAAATCAAGGGCCAGAGACCAGGTGTGGCACGCCACTTTGTTTAACTTCAAATGTGGGCGCCATGATAACTCCCCTGCCTGTTAGAGGAATTGTGGGAATTCAAATACAAACTACTACCATGTTTTCTGGGACTGCTCCGTCATAAAGGACTATTGGAAACAGATACCCCAAGCTCTATAGCAGGGGTCACCAACGTGGTGCTCATAAGGACCAGATGAGTAGCCTGCTGGCCTGTTGTAAAAATAGCTCAAATAGCAGCGCTTACCAGTGAGCTGCCTCTATTTTTTTAAATTTCATCACTTAATATTGCTAAAACTAAATTGATGATATTTGGTACCAAAACTGAGGTATCTAATGAAGTAAATATTAAAATAAATGGAGATATTAGTGCGTCTGCCTCACAATACGAAGTTCCTGCAGTCCTGGGTTCAAATCCAGGCTCGGGAACTTTCTGTGTGGAGTTTGCATGTTCTCCCCGTGAATGCGTGGGTTCCCTCCGGGTACTCCGGCTTCCTCCCACTTCCAAAGACATGCACCTGGGGATAGGTTGATTGGCAACACTAAATTGGCCCTAGTGTGTGAATGTGAGTGTGAATGTTGTCTGTCTATCTGTGTTGGCCCTGCGATGAGGTGGCGACTTGTCCAGGGTGTACCACGCCTTCCGCCCGATTGTAGCTGAGATAGGCGCCAGCGCCCCCCGCGACCCCAAAAGGGAATAAGCGGTAGAAAATGGATGGATGGGGATAAAATTGAGCTTGTCTTTGATACTAAGTTTTTGGGAGTTATAATTGATTATAAATTATCATGGAGACAACATGTAAATTATAGAAAATCAAAAATATCAAAAACACTTGGTGTTTTGTATAAAACTAAAGAATTACTTAATTATAATTCTTTGTTAACACTTTATTATACTTTGATACTTCCATACATGACATACTGTGTAGAACTCTGGGGGACCACTTTTAAAACCATAACTAATGATATTGTTTTGCTGCAAAAAAAAAAAGCTGTACGGCTAATAAACAAAGCAGGATATTATGACCATACTCATCCATTATTTGTTAAATCAAAACTTATGAAATTTCAAGATATTGTTTATTATAAAATAACACAGATAATGTTCAAAGCAAAAATAAATACTCTTCCAGAAGGAATTCAAAAATACTTCTCTCTACAGACCAGCAAATACAATCTAAGAGATGAATCTAAGTTTATTTTGCCAAAAGCAAGACTAGTTGTTAAACGTAGATGTTTATCTGTTCTCTGTGTTAATTTGTGGAATTCTGTTGGTAAAGAAATAAAAATGAGTGACTCGGTATTTAATTTCAAAAAGAACATGTCACAATGTATTTTAAAAAGTTATGTGAACTAGAAATTTATGTTTGTTTGGTTAAATGTTGTATTTAGAAGGTATGTATGTTTATCTTTTTACAAAAAAGTGCATGTGTGTAGGTACATATTTTTGTATTGTTTGTTGGGGGGCAGCTTGAATGTGGATGCTGAATGACTATATTTCTTTTTGTGTTGCAGAATTATTAGAAAAGGTAACTTAATTGAATGTAAAAAATGTTATGTTGGGCATATAAGCTTTTTTGCTTCTGCCTGTTTCAGTCATGTTATTCATGTTTGAATCGTGATCTATGTTTGAATATGTTTTTGTTAGACTGAAAATAAACTGAAAATGAAACTGAACTAGCAAGCTGGTCTCGCTTTGCTCAACATTTTTAATTCTAAGAGAGACAAAACTCAAATAGAATTTGAAAATCCAAGAAAATATATTAAAGACTTGGTCTTCACTTGTTTAAATAAATTCATTTATTTTTAGGGTCCGCCCTGCCTATGGCAAAGGACTCCATGGCGCAATTTTTAAATAAAACACAGAAAAAACTGCTCCTAGGAAGAGAAAACAGACAAAACTGCTTGTAACTTCCGGTAGGAATGCCGGAAAGACATAAATGATAAATAAATGGGTTGTACTTGTATAGCGCTTTTCTACCTTCAAGGTACTCAAAGCGCTTTGACACTACTTCCACATTTACCCATTCACACACACATTCACACACTGATGGAGGGAGCTGCCATGCAAGGCGCCAACCAGCACCCATCAGGAGCAAGGGTGAAGTGTCTTGCTCAGGACACAACGGACGTGACGAGGTTGGTTCCAGGTGGGATTTGAACCAGTGACCCTCGGGTTGCGCACGGCCACTCTCCCACTGCGCCACGCCGGCCCAAACAAAAACTTCTATGTAGGTCTCACTTAGACCTACATTTCGATAATTGACATCCTTCGGCAAAAATCAACAGGAAGTTAAAAATTGCCCCTTCAAAATAAAAGTTTTGTGAAAACCCGTCACCTTTTTTCAAAAGTTATCTCCTCTGAGCGAGTTTGGCGTTTCGGCTTCAAACTCGCACAGGAGAGAGTTTGAACCCTTCTGATTAAAAGTATAGATCTAAGTTTTGAAAAGTTCTCAGGTTTTGATTTTACGCGCCTTCAAAAAACCCCTGCGCAAATTTTCCTAAAAAATGACGTTTTTGCCTCTTTGAGCTGTAATTTGGCCCACTTAAAATGCTTCAAAGTGCAAGTTAAAGCTCTGTTATGCAGACCGAAAGCCATTTATCAACAACATCCAGAATTGCTAAATTGTAATTTCACCCCCTTAACATGCTTCAAAACTCATCAAATTTTACACACATATCAGGGCTGGCAAAAACTGCGATCTAATAAAAAACCAAACCCCAAAAATCAAAATTGCGCTTAGCGCCCCCTAGGAAAAAAAACAGACATAACTGCATGTAACTTCTGTTAGAAATGTCGTAGAGACATGGAATAAAAAACTTCTATGTAGGTCTGACTAAGATCGGGACTCGGGACACAGCGGCAACAGCCAAAGGCGGACCCGACCAACGCTGCTTGCAGCTTTAATTTTATTTTGCTTCTTATAACTTTCAGAAAGACAATTTTAGAGAAAAAATACAACCTTAAAAATGATTTTAGGATTTTTAGACAAATATACCTTTTAAATTCCGGTATAGCTCGGTTGGTAGAGTGGCCGTGCCAGCAACTTGAGGGTTGCAGGTTCAATTCCCGCTTCCGCCATCCTAGTCACTGCCGTTGTGTTCTTGGGCAAGACACTTTACCCACCTGCTCCCAGTGCCACCCACACTGCTTTAAATGTAACTTAGATATTGGGTTTCACTATGTAAAGCGCTTTGAGTCACTAGAGAAAAGCGCTATATAAATATAATTCACTGCACTCCTTCCTCTTCTTTCCTGACAATTTAAAATTTTAAGGCCGCCAGGCTGCACCAAACTTTTGGTGCCTTGTTGACACAGAAAAGTACAATGGTGTATGCGCAGCAGCTATGAAGGTTGCAAGCTTGTTTGGTTCAACTTATCTTTCTGAATCAGCCTTTTCTGACATGAACTTCATCAAGAACAAACACAAAACACATCTGCAAGACTCACTCAAAGTTGCAATGTCAAGTTACACACCAGAGTACAACACACTAGTTAACAGCTTCTCACTAACTGACAAAGCAACAGATAACAGATTTGGTGTCCAGTTCAAAGTGTGACATGATTTATTTAAACATCCATTCATTTTCTACCGCTTATTCCCTTTTGGGGTGGCGGGGGGCGCTGGCGCCTATCTCAGCTACAATCGGGCGGAAGGCGGGGTACACCCTGGACAAGTCACCACCTCATCGCAGGGCCAACACAGATAGACAGACAACATTCACACACTAGGGCCAATTTAGTGTTGCCAATAGACCTATCCCCAGGTGTAGGTCTTTGGAAGTGGGAGGAAGCCGGAGTACCCGGAGGGAACCCACGCAGTCACGGGGAGAACATGCAAACTCCACACAGAAAGATCCCGAGCCTGGATTTGAACCCAGGACTGCAGGATCTCCGTATTGTGAGGCAGACGCACTAACCGCTATGCCACCGTGAAGCCCATTTATTTAAACATTTGAGAGTTATTATTTGAGGGCTTCCTCCCACTTCCAAAGACATGCACCTGGGGATAGGTTGATTGGCAACACTAAATTGGCCCTAGTGTGTGAATGTTGTCTGTCTATCTGTGTTGGCCCTGCGATGAGGTGGCGACTTGTCCAGGGTGTACCCTGCCTTCTGCCCGATTGTAGCCAGCGCCCCCCGCGACCCCGAAAGGGAATAAGCGGTAGGAAATGGATGGATGGAGTTATTATTTGTACAAACATGGTGCAAAGTAATTTATGATTTGTTAAAAAATGTTAGTGTCTGGCTAGTTAAAATGGGATATTGTGATTTCAAAAGACTGTCTTAGAAGTGATCATTTGAAAATGTTCATTTTGAAAAATGTGCACTTGGAGAAAATATAAAAATAAAGTGTTGCATATTGATATTTATCTGTTTCTCTCAATTTACCGGTCGATCTATGTTCCCATCCTCACCTATGGTCATGAGCTTTGGGTCATGACCGAAAGGATAAGATCACGGGTACAAGCGGCCCAAATGAGTTTCCTCCACCGTGTGGCGGGTCTCTCTCTTAGAGATAGGGTGAGAAGCTCTGCCATCCGGGAGGAACTCAAAGTAAAGCCGCTGCTCCTCCACATGGAGAGGAGCCAGATGAGGTGGTTCGGGCATCTGGTCAGGATGCCACCCGAACGCCTCCCTAGGGAGGTGTTTAGGGCACGTCCAACCGGTAGGAGGCCACGGGGAAGACCCAGGACACGTTGGGAAGACTATGTCTCCCGGCTGGCCTGGGAACGCCTCGGGATCCCCCGGGAAGAGCTAGACGAAGTGGCTGGGGAAAGGGAAGTCTGGGCTTCCCTGCTTAGGCTGCTGCCCCCGCGACCCGACCTCGGATAAGCGGAAGATGATGGATGGATGGATGGATGGATATATATATTTATTGTGAGAAATCATTAAGATGATCAGTGTTTCTTCAAAGATAAATATCATTAATTTTTAATAGTAACATAGAGTTAAAGGTAAATTGAGCAAATTGGCTATTTCTGGCAATTTATTTAAGTGTGTATCAAACTGGTAGCCCTTCGCATTAATCAGTACCCAAGAAGTAGCTCTTGGTTTCAAAAAAGTTGGTGACCCCTGCTCTATCGGACATTTTCAAACATGAAGTACGCCTTGAAAGTAAAACCTTGATTTTGGACATGTACCTCAGGACTGGCTGAAGAAAGATAAACACTTAATGAATATCCTACTGGTGGCTTGTAAAAAAAACAATACTAGAAAATGGATATCCCAGGAGAGCCCGACTTTGAAGCAATGAATGGAAATCGCAATGGACATATATAAAATGGAGAAGATAACTGCCACATCTGCCTTTATTAAATATAAATTGGAGAATTTTACTTCATACTTGGAAAACTGGGTCAATTACAGTTGTGATCAAAATTATTCAACCCCCACACAATTTTGGTGTTTTAGCAAGTTACACATTTATTCCGTATTTTGCTTATAGTCATATCAAATAAAGATGTGTCAAATAGACAAATGCAACTTAAATTGTAACACTGTATTTTACAAAATAGCAAAAAAGGACATTTTTCTTAATATCTCATTGCCAAAATGATTCAACCCCCTAGTTCCATGCATCTTTAGTACTTAGTAGAACAGCCTTTGGCAGTTATGACATCCTTCAAAGGTGATACACAAGCTTCTTGCAAGCATCTACAGGTATTTTAGCCCATTCCTCTTGGGCAAAGGCCTCCAGTTCATTCATATTCTTGGGCTTGCGTGCTGCAACTGCCTTCTTCAAGTCCCACCACAGCTTTTCTAGAGGATTTAGGTCTGGCCACTGTGAAGGCCACTCCAAAGTCTTCCAGCCCTTCTTCTGCAACCACTCTGATGTCGATTTGGAGGTATGCTTGGGACCCTTGTCCTGTTGGAAGGTCCAACGTCTCCCAAGCCTCAGCTTCCTCACTGACTTCATGACATTTGCAACTAATATATCCTGCTAGGAAATAGAATTCATAATGCCTTGAACGCGCTGGAGATTCCCGGTACCTGAGGCAGAGAAACAGCCCAAGAGCATGATTGACCCCCCCACCATGCTTAACAGTAGGCAAGGTGTTCTTCTCTTTGTAAGCTTAATTTTTTCTCCTCCAGACATAACGTTGATTCATAGGCCCAAAGAGTTCCACTTTTGTCTCATCACTCAATAGAACAGTTTCCCAAAATCTTTGGGGTTTATCCAGATGATTTTTGGCATACTGGAGTCTATTTTACTTGTGCCTGGTAGTCAGAAGGGGGGTGCGCCTGGGAGTTCTGGCATGGAGGCCTTCATCTCGTAGTGCGCGCCTTATTGTCTGGGATGAAACCTGCGTTCCCCCCTCTGCAATGTCCTGTTGTAGTTCCTCAGCTATTACCCGGGGGTTTTTCACCACTGTACGCTTCAAATACCGGACAGCAGTTGCACACAGCATCCTCTTTCTACCACGCCCAGGTAGTGTTTCCACTGTGCCTTTAGCTTTAAACTTGCGAATTATGCTCCCAACTGTCTCTCTTGGAATGTGTAATGTCTTTGCTATTTTCTTATATCCATATCCTTTCTCATGAGGAGAAAATACTTCCTCTCTTGACTTCTTTGACCACTCCCTGGACTTCATTCACCATGTTGCAAATACACCATTGACCATCTACAAGAAGCTGAGCGTCACAGTCTTTTTCAATCAGTTTAAGTGTTGCTCGTTATGGTTCTAATCACACCTACAGGTGTTTTCAACCTTATTCAAATTCTGTTCTTAAGCGTTAGGATCTTCAAGGGGTTGAATAATTTTGTCAATGAGATATTAAGAGAAATGACACTGTTACAAAATATAATGTAATTCAAGTTGCATTTGTCTATTTAACGCATCGTTATTTGATATGACTATAAACAAAATACAGAATAAATGTCCAACTTGCTAAAACACCAAAATTGTGTGGGGGTTGAATAATTTTGATCACAACTGTAGGTCACGCCCCATAAGCCTGACTTTAAATGTTCGAATTAGTGATTGTACTGCTTAAAAAAAAAAAAAAAAAGGATTACTCCATTTGAGTGTGTGTGTGTGTGTGTATGTATGTATATATATATATATATATATATATATATATATATATATATATATATATTAGGGGTGGGCAAATTAGTGCATTAATTATGAGTTAACTCATCTATTAACGCCAACAATTATTTTATCGCACATTTGCGTATGTTGTTTACATGCTTTTATTTTGTTAACGCCTTTTCTTAACAAGATGGCGTCGCCCGGCGTCGAGGGGCTCTTGGTCAAGATGGAACATTTGGCAAAAATACCGGACAATTCTGCAAATTTCATGGCTGGCTTACAGCGCGGTCACTCTGGGATCACTTACGACCGCCAGACAATTCTGGATGTGGATAGATCGGGCCGTTTTGGACTGAATGACGCGTGCTTGCTAGACCGGCTAGCTAGCATGGGAATACTTTGCCGGCTACATCCAGCGGCCTGTGAAGCAGCGGAGTATATGTGTTGTCTGTCTATTTATGAATAATGCAGACGAGGAGTGTTGGCTGAGTTCTTAACGTTTGCTTTCAGAGCGTGCATATCACAACATACAAGATGCCGTCATGGCGACACAACCTATACCGGGCTACCGCGCATGCTCGTCACTCCTGTTGCATGCTGGGTAGGGTAGTTCTTTTATTCCGTGGCTCATAACATCACAATATAGTACCATGTATATGCGTTCAGTTTATCAAAGCACCAAGCAAACAATCGGAAAATTCCCATCATATCAATTCCTAGATATGGTCATAATTATTTTAAGTGCACTACGCAGAATAAACACAACATTATTAATATTGCTACTACGGATAATTTGATCAAAAATTCCCTAAAACAGCCAACTACCTATAATATAGTTTTTTTAAACATAAGATCCCTGATAAAAAAAATGTTTCTGCTGTTACCTCAGAAATTGCCTGTTCAGATGTTATGATTGTGGCTCAGAGATTTGTATGTAGATTATATTTATTTTCCATAACAAACAGGATAACTTAAACACCCTGGCAGTGGCAATAAGCTTAAATGTTTGTATTTACATTTTTTGAGTTGATTTTCATAAAATATGCTATTTAACTGCTACTGTTTAACAAGGACTGATTTAAATTATGTTTGCACAACAAATGTTTTGCCGCTTTTGTTCAAGTGGGAGAATATTCCAATAAAGGTGCACTACACACTACTTTTGAATTCATTATTGGGCTTTGTGTATACAATGCAGTTAATCGTGATTAATCAGAGAAATAGTGCGATTAACGTCGATTAAATTTTTTAATCGTTGCCCAGCCCTAATATATATATATATATATATATATATATATATATATATATATATATATATATACAGTGGGGCAAAAAAGTATTTAGTCAGCCAGCGATTGTGCAAGTTCTCCCACTTAAAATGATGACAGAGGTCTGTAATTTTCATCATAGGTACACTTCAACTGTGAGAGACAGAATGTGAAAAAAAATCCAGGAATTCACATTGTAGGAATTTTTAAGAATTTATTTGTAAAGTATTTGGTCAACCATTCAAAGCTCTCACTGATGGAAGGAGGTTTTGGCTGAAAATCTCACGATACATGGCCCCATGCATTCTTTCCTTAACACGGATCAATCGTCCTGTCCCCTTAGCAGAAAAACAGCCCCAAAGCATGATGTTCCCACCCCCATGCTTCACAGTAGGTGTGGTGTTCTTGGATTGCGACTCAGTATTCTTCTTCCCTCCAAACACGAAGAGTTGAGTTTATACCAAAATGGATACATGGATGATACAGCAGAGGATTGGGAGAATGTCATGTGGTCAGATGAAACCAAAATAAAACTTTTTGGTTTTTTTTTTTTGGAACTAAAACACTACACACAGGAAAAGGTAGCTTTATAGTTGTATGATGGACTGTAAATAGTATTTAAATTGATGTTAAAGGTGAAACTGTGTTGGTAGTGTTTTGGGAATTTTATTTATTCCTCATTGTAAGTTCTGAGCGATGACCGTCATGGCGAACAGGAACACAACAGGAGTTAAATTTGCTAATAAACATAACCACGTGAACCATTTAAGACGAATTACAAGTTAAAGATGTGCATTGTTAACAAGTAATCATGTGTATTGTAACTTAAATATTGGGTTTCACTCTGTAAAAGCGCTTTGAGTCACTTGAGAAAAGCGCTATATAAATATAATTCACTTCCCTTTACACAAAACAGCAAAAAACTCAAAATAAGTCACGGAGTGATGAGACAGGTAGTGACAGTACACTTACCGTATTTTTCAGACTATAAGTCGCATTTTTTTTTTTCATAGTTTGACCGGGGGTGCGACTTATACTCAGGAGCGACTTATGTGTGAAATTATTAACACATTACCGTAAAATATCAAATAATATTATTTAGCTCATTCACGTAAGAGACTAAACGTGTAAGATTTCATTAAATTGATCGATTATGAGTGACAGATAGTTTGGTAAAGGTATAGCATGTTGTATATGTTATAGTTATTTGAATGACTTACCATAATATGTTAGGTTAACATAGCAGTTGCTTATTTATGCCTCATATAACCTACACTTATTCAGCCTGTTGTTCACTATTCTTTATTTATTTTAAATTGCCTTTCAAATGTCTATTATTGGTGTTGGGTTTTATCAAATAGATTTCCCCGAAAAATGCGACATATATGTTTTTTTTCCTTCTTTATTATGCATTTTCGGCAGGTGCGATTTATACTCTGAAAAATACGGTACTTTGAGACAAGAGCTATATTGATGCATGCTTGGTTATGGTTTGAAATTCATATCCAACAATTGCGAAAACGACTTTTTACTGTCAATATCAGCTGCCGAGTTTCATTTTTTAAAATGTTTTCTGCTAGTGGTGTGCCTCTGCATTTTTCCAATGAAGAAAAAGGTTGAAAAACACAGACGTAGACCACAAGGTAATGTTTTGCATTTAGAAAAAAAATAAAAATAATATGACCCCTTTACTGCGCCTTTTGTTTGAAAATACACCTAACTAGACCCGCTCATCGACAGCGCGCCTTATAATCCGGTGCGCCCTATGGTCAAGAAACTACGGTAATAATGTAACCTATGTTGACTTTCACGGTTATGTTAGATCCACTATGGACTGGACTTTCACAATAGCATGTTAGATCCGCTCGAAAATCCACTGCATTCGTCGGTCCCCTGGGGCGGGGGGTTGCCCACAAATGCGGTCCTCTCCAAGGTTTCTCATAGTCATCATTGTCACTGTCACCAACATCCCACTGGGGTGAGTTTTTCCTTGCCCTTATGTGGTCCCTAACGAGGATGTGTTTGTGGTTTGTGCAGCCCTTTGAGACACTTGTGATTTAGGCTGTATAAATAAACATTGATTGATTGATTGATTTCTATGTTCTTTTTTCTATTTTGGTTTAAAAAAATGAGGTGCAATAAAAGCTGACATCATAAATAAAACCCTATGCGCAATTGAAGTTTCGCTGGCTGGCACAGAATGCTCCTTCCTTCCTGAAGTCTGCAGGTATTTGCGCCGCAAAGAGCCTACAAATATGTTGATACTATTACCGGGGGGAAAACATAATGGGGTCAGAGTTGGATAAACACATATAGCTTCTAATCACTACACACTATGACGCACGTTTGGTCAGAATGTGCGTCTGCGTGTTTGTGTGTACTAAAAAGTGGGACGGGTGCTTGCTTAGGGGTCTATTAATCGCTATTAATCGCATTTTGTCTGTGGTTTACTTATAAATAACAGATTGAATTTTTTTAACTTTGTTAAGTGTGTTCAAGTTTTTAACAGTATCAACATGGGACTGGACAATGTGACTGCTTTAAAGGCCTACTGAAATGAGATTTTCTTATTTAAAAACGGGGATAGCAGGTCCATTCTATGTGTCATACTTGATCATTTCGCCATATTGCCATATTTTTGCTGAAAGGATTTAGTAGAGAACATCCACGATTAAGTTTGCAACTTTTGGTCGCTAATAAAAAAGCCCTGCCTGTACCGGAAGTAGCAGACGATGTGCGCGTGATGTCACGGGTTGTGGAGCTCCTCACTTCCTCACATTGTTTACAATCATGGACACCAGCAGCGAGAGCGAGTCGGACAGAGAAAGCGACAATTTCCCCATTAATTTGAGCGAGGATGAAAGTTTTGTAGATGAGGAAAGTGAGAGTGAATGACTAGAAAAAAATACAAAAAAAACTAGACGGCAGAGCGATTCAGATGTTATTAGACAAATTTACTAGGATAATTCTGGAAAATCCCTTATCTGCTTATTGTGTTACTAGTTTTTTAGTGAGATTATATGGTCGTACCTGGACAACCTGAAGGTTGGAGGGGTGTGGCCACGGGTGTGGTGACCGCCAGTGTCTCCGAGGGAAGCCACGTTTCTCAACAAGGCGAAGGCAGCCGTCGGGGCCGGGCTGAGATTATTATTTTTTTCCCTCCTTGGTGGAAGCATCCGACGGTCGGGGGCGGCCGGTGGGAGGAGGCAAGAGAGTCCTCAGCTGCCTCTGTAACAGGTGCAGGAGGAACGACGCAAGCTCTCCGCTCATGTCTACGGTAAGGGCCGACTTATTACCACCATTTTCTCACCGAAACCTGCCGGTTGACATGTGGTAGGGAACCATGTTCGCTTGACCGCTCTGTTCTATAGTAAAGCTTCACCGTCATCTTTCAGGAAAGTAAACAAGGAAACACCGGCTGTGTTTGTGTTGCTAAAGGCGGCCGCAATACACCGCTTCCCACCTACATCTTTCTTCTTTGACGTCTCCATTATTAATTAAACAAAATGCAAAACATTCAGCAACACAGTTGTCCAGAATACTGTCGAATTATGCGATGAAAAGAGACGACTTATAGCTGTGAACGGTGCTGGAACAAAATTTACTCTACAATGCGTGACGTCACACGCACGCGTCATAATACCGTGACGTTTTAGCATGATACTTCCGCGGGAAATTTAAAATTGCAATTAAGTAAACTAAAGCGGCCGTATTGGCATGTGTTGCAATGTTAATATTTCATCATTGATATATAAACTATCAGACTGCGTGGTCGGTAGTAGTGGCTTTCAGCAATTGTTTATTAATAGACATTTATACAAAATGGACTTTAAAACTCTTTTACATGCGCACTTACACAAACGTTAATAAAAAAAATAGCATTATTTGCATTGACTTTGACAGCCCCAGTTACAATACAGCCTATTTACACTGCAAAAGCTGAAATCTAAGTAAGATTAAATATCTCAAATAAGGGTGATATATGCTTATTTTCTGTCTGATAAGATAATTCTTCTCACTAAGCAGATTTTATGTTAGAGTGTTTTACTTGTTTTAAGGGTTTTGGTCCTAAATAATCTCAGTAAGATATTACAGCTTGTTGCAGAGATGTTATGACCTATATTGAGTAAAAGATGCTTTAAACTAGAGTATCAACTGTTGCAAAGCTGTGTCATCAACACTCACGAATATAAAACTACTTTTTTAAAGTAATAATTTCTTACTTCAAGCATGAAATAAAAATCATGACTTTGACACAATTGTGTCTCATAATTAAAACAGATGACAGCCAAATGGACTTTGCGGTTTTATTTTCAATTAAACAATATAAAATATGTACTTATATAGTAGCACAGTTGGCACAGTAAAGAAAACTGACAGTTAATACTTAAACATTTAACATGTGACATTTCAAACAATTCTGAACAGAAATAGTTCATGCACATTTAGATAAATTCTTCAAAATTGCAATAAAAATTAAAAATTGGTCAGGGGCCGGGCTGTAAATAAATAAATAAATAAATATATATATATATATATATATATATATATATATATATATATATATATATATATATATATATATATATATACACACACACACACACACACCATATTTTTCGGACTATAAGTCGCAGTTATTTTCATAGGGTGCGACTTATACTCCGGAGCGACTTATGTGTGAAATTATTAACACAAGATTTTTGTGGAGGAGTGGGCCAAAGTCCCTCCTACAGTCTGTGCAAACCTGGTGAAGACCTCTGTAATTGCAAACAAAGGCTACTCTACCAAATATTAATGTTGGCGTTCAAATACTTATTTCCAGCTTAATCACACAAATAAATTGTTAAAAAAATCATAGATTGTGATTTCTGGATTTTTCTTTTTAGGTTATCTCTCATATAGTGGACCTGTACCTACCATGAACATTTTAGACCCCTCCATGATTTCTAAGTGGGAGAACTTGCAAAATAGCAGAGTGTTCAAATACTTATTTTCTTGACTGTATATGTTTTTTTCCTTCTTTATTATGCATTTTCGAAGGTGCGACTTATACTACGGAGCAACTTATACTCCGAAAAATACGGTATATAATCCTTGCACACTAATAGACTGAAAGAGCACGCATTTCACGCGATGTTGTCATTTTATCGATGGGAAAATGCCAGAAATGTAATGCCGAGCGCATATCATTATGTCAAGATAATGCATGGGTGTCAAACTCAGGCCCGCGGTCCAAATTTGGCCCGTCGTGTAATTTCATTTGGCCCTTGAGGCAATATCAAATTAACATTAGAGCTGGCCCGTCGGTATTATACATTTATTTTCAATTAAACAATATAACATATGTACTTATATAGTAGTACAGTTGGCACAGTAAAGAAAACTGACAGTTAATACTTAAACATTTAACATGTGACATTTCAAACAATTTTGAACAGAAATAGTTCATGCACATTTAGATAAATTCTTCAAAACTGCAATAAAAAAAAAAAAAATTGGTCCGGGGCCGGGCTGTAAATAAATAAATAAATATATATATATATATATATATATATATATATACATACCGTATTTTTCGGACTATAAGTCGCAGTTATTTTCATAGTTTGACCGGGGGGTGCGACTAATACTCAGGAGCGACTTATGTGTGAAATGATTAACACATTACCGTAAAATATCAAATAATATTATTTAGCTCATTCACATAAGAGACTAGACGTATAAGATTTCATGGGATTTAGCGAGTGGGAGGGATGGATTGTTTGGTAAATGTATAGCATGTTCTATATGTTATAGTTATTTGAATAGAGCTGGCCCGCCAGGATTATACAGCGGGTGTGCTGCTTCAACACCGCATTCACCGCTAATACTCATACTTGCCAACCCTCCCAATTTTCCCGGGAGACTCCGGCAGTTCAGTGCCCCTCCCGAAAATCTCCCTGAGCAACCATTCTCTCAAATTTCTTACAATTTCCACCCGTATAACAATATCGGGGGCGTGCCTTAAAGGAACAGCCTTTAGCGTTCTCTACAACCTGTCGTCACGTCCTCTTTTACTCCATATAATCAGCGTGCCGGCCAAGTCACATAATATATGCGGCTTTTCACACACACATTAGTGAATGCAAAGCATACTTGGTCAACAGCCATACAGGTCACACTGAAGGTGGGCGTATAAACAAATTTAACACTGTTACAAATACGGTGTGTGAACCCACACCAAACAAGAATGACAAACACATCTGCACCGTAACATGAACACAACAGAACAAATACCCAGAACCCCTTGCAGCACTAACTCTTCCGGGACGCTACAATATACACAACCCCGTCACCCCCGCTACTACAAAACCCCACCCCCCAACCCCGCCCACCTTATTATTATGTATTAGCCTGTGGAAAAAGTTATAATAATAATAATAATGGATTAGATTTATATCGCGCTTTTCTATTGTTGGATACTCAAAGCGCTCACAGAGAAGTGGGAACCCATCATTCATTCACACCTGGTGGTGGTAAGCTACATCTGTAGCCACAGCTGCCCTGGGGTAGACTGACGGAAGCGTGGCTGCCAGTTTGCGCCTACGGCCCCTCCGACCACCACCAATCATTCATTCATCATTTATTCACCAGTGTGAGCGGCACCGGGGGCAAAGGGTGAAGTGTCCTGCCCAAGGACACAACGGCAGCGATCTGGATGTCAATAGGTGGGAAGCGAACCTGCAACCCTCAGGTTTCTGGCACGGCTGCTCTACCCACTACGCCATGCCGCCCCTTTCAAGTTCATGTTGATATTTACCTCAGAAGGCTGAAAATAAAAAAAGAGGCATTACATTCTTTATTTTAATTTCATTTAATATGCCATTGTTGTTTTGTTTTTTTTCCCCTTGGCCTCAGTCTGCACCCCCACTCCAGGGCCTAGGCTAAGACCGATTTTTTAATTTTATTTTAATCTTCTATTTTTTTCTTCCCCCCCCGGCAGACCAGTCAGCGATCCTGTTCTGTCTCCCTGTAATGTTTGTCTGATCTTGAATGGGATTGTGCTGAAAATGGTAATTTTCCTGAAGGAACTCTCCTGACGGAATAAATAAAGTACTATCTATCTATCTATTGATGTTGGGGCTTCACGGTGGAAGAGGGGTTAGTGCGTATGCCTCACAATACGAAGTTCCTGCAGTCCTGGGTTCAAATCCAGGCTCGGGATCTTTCTGTGTGGAGTTTGCATGTTCTCCCCGTGAATGCGTGGGTTCCCTCCGGGTACTCCGGCTTCCTCCCACTTCCAAAGACATGCACCTGGGGATAGGTTGATTGGCAACACTAAATTGGCCCTAGTGTGTGAATGTGAGTGTGAATGTTGTCTGTCTATCTGTGTTGGCCCTGCGATGAGGTGGCGACTTGTCCAGGGTGTACCCCGATTGTAGCTGAGATAGGCGCCAGCGCCCCCTGCGACCCCAAAAAGGGAATAAGCGGTAGAAAATGGATGGATGGATGCCATTGATGTTTTTTTGTTTGTTTATTTGAAAGTTGATTTTGCACTACTAAGTTATATAAGCGTTGCTTGTTCCATATTCAGTGTTAAAGCAAATCAGTGTCGAAAAGTGAGCAATAATTCACGTTTTATTCTTGCACTTTCTCTTGCTACTTCAAGGCTTGAATGTTTGATTCATTCATTATTGTTGTGCTATTTTCAAATTTATTATCAGCCATGAGCTCTGGGTCATGACCGAAAGGATAAGATCACGGGTACAAGCGGCCGAAATGTGTTTCCTCCGCCGTGTGGCGGGGCTCTCCCTTAGAGATAGGGTGAGAAGCTCTGCCATCCGGGAGGAACTCAAAGTAAAGCCGCTGCTCCTTCACATCGAGAGGAGCCAGATGAGGTGGTTCGGGCATCTGGTCAGGATGCCACCCGAACGCCTCCCTAGGGAGGTGTTTAGGGCACGTCCAACCGGTAGGAGGCCACGGGGAAGACCCAGGACACGTTGGGAAGACTATGTCTCCCGGCTGGCCTGGGAACGCCTCGGGATCCCCCGGGAAGAGCTAGACGAAGTGGCTGGGGAGAGGGAAGTCTGGGTTTCCCTGCTTAGGCTGTTGCCCCCGCGACCCGACCTCGGATAAGCGGAAGATGATGGATGGATGGATGGATTATCAGCCTGTGGAAAAAGTTTATTTTGATATTTACCTCAAAAGGCTGCAAATAGAAAAGAGGAATATTTTTTTATTTACATTTTATTTGATATGCCATTGATATTTTTTATTACTATTATTTGAAACTGGAATTTGCATGTCACTATAAAGTTATATAAGCCTTGCTTGTTCAATATTCAATGCAAAACGTGTTTGGGTCCCTATTAAAGGGTTCATTTGTTCAACCTTGGCCCGCGGCTTTGTTCAGTTTTAATTTTTGGCCCACTTTGTATTTGAGTTTGACACCCCTGAGATAATGGCACTCACATTTACTTAATTAAAGACTATTTTTCAACATATTGAGGAAAAAAGGTCACATATTTGTTTTTTCTAATCAAGAAAAGTGCACTTGTTATTAGTGAGAATATACTTATTTTAAAGGTATTCTGGGGTTTATTGAGTTTAGCTAATTTTTCTTGTTTTGAAAAGTCTTGACAAGCCAAATTTTCTTTTTCTATTAGCAGATAATTTTGCTTAGTTCAAGTAAAATGCTCCAACTTTTGTATTATTTTTCTTGTTTTTGAACACTGACTTTTTGCAGTGAGATCTATGTGTAAAGTGTAAGTACCTTGATAGTGAAGTATCAGCTCCTTTTGGACGGCAGAGTCCACAAGGCCCTGAGGCAAGTCCCTAAAGTACTTCTTAAGCAAGCTGGCCACCGTGCATATGTCCGAGTCGCTCAAGTCCACGTCTTCTTCGTTCTCCAGCCGCTGTCTCAAGGCCTCCACAGCGCGGACGTTGCCGTTCACCCTGAACAGACCCTCCTGCCGCAAAGCTGTAATAATATGGAAAATGGTAAATGGGTTATACTTGTATAGCGCTCTTCGACCTTTAAGGAGCTCAAAGCGCTTTGATACTATTCACGGGGCGGCATAGCTTGGTTGGTAGAGCGGCTGTGCCAGCAACTTGAGGGTTCCAGGTTCAATCCCCGCTTCCGCCGCCCAAGTCACTGCTTTTGTGTCCTTGGGCAAGACACTTTATCCAATTGCTCCCAGTGCCACCCACACTAGTTTAAATGTAACTTAGATATTGGGTTTCACTGTATAAAAGTGCTTTGAGTCACTAGAGAAAAGCGCTATATAAATGTACTTCACTTCTGTCAAGACTAGGACTTTGGTGTGGTTTGTATTCCCGTGGTGCAAATCGACTGGACCGGACATGGTGTGAAGGTACTGACATCTTTTAATTAATTACTCAAAAAGTACTATACAAAAGGCGCTCTCAGTGGAGGTACAAAACCTGGCTATAAAAACAAAAACTATTACTATAACGTAAACTATGGACATAAAACAAAACTTGCAAACTATGGCATGAATAACGAAAACTTACGTGGAACGAAAAAAAGAGCATGGATCATCAGCATGGATAACAAGGTTGTGTAGAGGGTGATGTCGTCAGGCAGACTGCCTGGCAACTACAGGCTTAAATAGTGGTGCAGTGATAGACAGGTGCGTGAGTCCAAACAAATCAGAAGCGTGAGTCGTGAACACATAACAGGTGAAACTAAATGAGTTATCATGGTGACAAAACAAACATGGGTGCACAATGAGTCCAAAACCAAACAGAGCGTGACCACAAAACTTGACATCTTCCACTATTTCCACATTCACCAATTCACACACACACACACACACATTCATACACTGATGGCGGGAGCTGCTATGCCAGTCCCTAACCACCACCCATCAGGAGCAAGGGTGAAGTGTCTTGCTCAAGGAAACAAAAGACAAAGTTGGTAGAAGGTGGGGATTGAACCAGGAACCCTCAGATTGCTGGCACGGCCAAACTCTAATTAAGTTTTTTTCAATAAGAATGGTTCAATTATGGACAGTCATCTTCAATTGTATTATTCCTAAAGAGAAATTGTGTTTAGTATAGTACATTAAAAAAAAATATATATATATTTGATTTTAAAAAATCAAGTCCATTACGCAACTCTGTAAGGGACAAGCGGTAGAAAATGTATGGCTGGAAATCAAGTCCCAATCTTCCCCCAAATTACAGTACTTTCTTAAGGGTTTCAATTGCCTTTTTTGTTTCAAGAAGGAGTTATGGCGCCACCTATTGCTCAGACACTTACTTAAAAGTGCGTCAATGCCTTAGAACATGGGTGTCCAACTCTGGCCCGCCGTGTAATTTAATTTGGCCCTTGAGGCAATATCAAATTAACATTACAGCTGGCCCGCCGTTATTACACAGCAGCGATGCTGCTGTAACACCGCAATTTCTCACACTTGCCAATCCTCCCGAAGTTCAGTGCCCCTCCCCAAAATTTCCCCGGGCAAACATTCCCCAGATTTTCACCCGGACAACAATATTGAGGGCGTGCCTTAAAGGCACTGCCTTTAGCATTCTCTACAACCTGTCGTCACGTCCGCATTTCCTCCATACAAACAGCGTGCAGGCCCACTCGCATAATATATGCGGATATTACACACACATAAGTGAATGTAAGGCATACTTGGTCAACAGCTATACAGGTCACACTGAGGGTGGCCGTATAAACAACTTTACAACTGTTACAAATATGTGCCACACTGTGAACTCACATCAAACAAGAATGACAAACACATTTCAGTAGAACATCTGCACTGTAACATAACATACACACAACAAAACAAATACCCAGAAGCCCTTGCAGCACTAACTATTTCGGGACGCTATAATATATTTTGATATTTACCTCAGAAGGCTGCAAATAGAAAAGAGGCATTACATTTGTATTTAAATTTCATTTGAAAAGCCATTGATATTTTTTAATTTATTATTATTATTTGAAGCTCGATTTTACATGTCACTATAAAGTTATGTAAGCCTTGCTTGTTCAATGTTCAATGCAAAACTTGTTTGGGTCCCAATTAAAGGGTTCATTTGTTCAACCTTGGCCCGCGGCTTTGTTCCGTTTGAAATTTTGGCCCACTCTGTATTTGAGTTTGACACCCCTGCCTTAGAATGAGGATGAAAATACTTTTAAGGAATTGTATTGTAATGTATTTTGTGTATTATATGATGATATTTTAACTGCCTGTCCATAAATTGTGCGCCTATAGCAGGGGTCGGCAACCTATAACGTTGAAAGAGCCATATTGGACCAAAAATACAAAAACAAATATGCCTGGAGCCGCAAACAATTAAAAGCCATATTACATACAGATAGTGTGTCATGAGATATGAATTGAATTATGAGGAGTTAAATGAAACTAAATGAGCTCAAATATAGCTACAAATGAGGCATAATGATGCAATATGTACATACAGCTAGCCTAAATAGCATGTTAGCATCGATTAGCTCGCAGTCATGCAGTGACCAAATATGTCTGATTAGCACTCCACACAAGTCAATAACATCAACAAAACTCACCTTTGTGCATTCATGCACAACGTTAAAAGTTTGGCGGACAAAATGAGACAGAAAAAGAAGCGACATAAAACACGTCTTAGTAAGTCGGAGAAAGTTATACATGAAAACCAACTAGGGTGAGTTCAAGGACCGGCAAAATTAGTAGGACAAAACGGCGCTCGCCAAATACTCGAATCAGTGAGGCATGTTTAATAAAAACAGTGTGCTTTATAACAATTAGGAAAGTTTCTATCATGTTTGTCCTCCTACAGAAACTATATTAAAACAAATAATATATTTTTTCCCCCTCATCATTTTCCATTTTTCATTTTGAAAAAGCTCCAGAGAGACACTAGGACGGCGCTAAAGAGCCGCATGTGGGTTGCCGACCCCCGGCCTATAGGGATGACCTTTTTGCAGAACGGACTCTGATATTGACAAAAGAAACAATTAAGTAATATAACATGATGTCTGTCTGTAAATAAATAAATTAATTAAATGTCCATTTGAAACTTTTATACCCAGAAAATGATCATAGTAAATCAGAAAAAAATATATATTTCACTATCATAATATTTCTAACAATCACACAAGTAAAAGTCTTATAATAATAACGGGTTTTATTTGTAAAAGCACTTTACAGCCCATTCAAACCACGAATAACTGCTCTTAATCTACAATTAAATATATTTTTTTTGTTGCAAATGTGCCTTATGTTTGTTATTTCTTTTTAGCCTTGACTATGCTCATTCAGGTGTAAGAAATATGATATTTGATTATTTTTCTGCATTTAAACCCTTCCTTGTGGTCTACATCAACAATTGTTACCTCGGGGTTCAACTTTTCCACTACATTACGGCCCACTCAAATATTACCACTGAATTAGTAATCTTATTCTTGATACTAATCGTATTCAATAATTATATCCAATCTACTTACAGTTTAACAGGATAAACCTTGTCAAATGATACGAAAACATGTGTTGATCACAAAGATTTGATCAAGGCTTAGGTCAGGCTGATTACAAAAGTAAGTACTAATCAAACATGATGGGCATTTATATGCAATTAAGCAGTTTGGAAATAAATAAATTCTAACTAAACTTAACAATAAAATTGAAATGCAAATGATAATACAGCTTCACCACTTTAGTCATATTTTTTGCGCTGAAGACTAAAGTTTTTGAGATTGTCATTACTGCCACAAGTGGTGGAAAAGTGTATTACAACTGAGTACCGCTGCGGACCACATCTGAGAAACCATAGGGCCCAACCGGCCCTGTGGTTAAGTTACACTGGTCTACATAACATGAAATCGTGTTTTTTTTTGTCAAAATGTTGCATATATTATGTTTTACGGACCGATGTCAAGCCGCTCAGGATGCGCTGTTTTGTGAGCGGCCTTATTTACGCTTTCCTCCAGCCATGTTGTAGTTTAGCACTTCCATAGCAAGTCTACTGACGGATACAAGTTAGAAATCAGAACTAGAGATGTCCGATAATGGCTTTTTTTGCTGATATCCTGATATTGTCCCACTCTTAATTACCGATACCAATATATACAGTTTTGGGATTAACACATTATTATGCCAAAATTTGTTGTGATGCCCCGCTGGATGCATTAAACAATGTAACAAGGTTTTCCAAAATAAATCAACTCAAGTTATGGAAAAAAGTGCCAACATGGCACTGCCATATTTATCATTGAAGTCACAAAGTGCATTTTTTATTTATTTTTTTAACATGCCTCAAAAAACCAGCTTGGAATTTGGGACATGCTCTCCCTGAGAGAGCATGAGAAGGTTGAGGTGGGCGGGGGGGTGTTTATTGTAGCATCCTGGAAGAGTTAGTGCTGCAAGGGGTTCTGAGTATTTGTTCTGTTGCGTTTATGTTGTGTTACGGTGCAGATGTTCTCCCGAAATTTGTTTGTCATGCTTGTTTGGTGTGGGTTCACAGTGTGGCGCATATTTGTAACAGTGCTAAAGTTGTTTATACGGCCATCCTCAGTGTGACCTGTATGGCTGTTGACCAAGTATGCATTGCATTCACTTGTGTGTGTGAAAAGCAGTAGATATTATGTGATTGGGTCGGCCTTTAACGCAGTGTCCCAATATTGTTGTCTGGGTGGAAATCGGGAGAAATCTGGGAGAATGGTTGCCCAGGGAGATTTTCGGGAGGGTCACTGAATTTCGGGAGTCTCCCGGGAAAATTGGGAGGGTTGGCAAGTATGACTGGGAGACACGACTGCTCTGTACTTTTCCCTACGTCGTGTACCTCTTCGTACAGAGCAGCGTTTTAAAACGTCATTAAATTTTACTTTTTGAAACAGATTCCGATAATTTCCGATATTACATTTCAAAGCATTTATCGGCTGATAATATCGGCAATCCCTTATTATTGGACACCTCTAATCAGAACTATACGTAGCTTTGAATTAGAAATGGCAAACAGCGGAGGATGCACGTGCATGTACGAGCCAGTCTGTCCCACAACAAAGGATAGAGAAAAAGAAGGAACTTTTTGACTACAGCTCCGGACTAAAAATGGCGGACTCGTGCAAAGCCCCAATAGGTCAATCTCTACCATATACAGACATATATCCGCTGATTTAACTAAAGTGAAATAGGTCAATGTGGCAAATTCCACACGGCTTGTTCGGCGTAAGTTTGGAAGAATACAAGATTGTTTCGTAAATATCCCCGCCATGCCTCCGTGGTTTGCTGTCACATTTTCGGGACTAATGGGGATCCCAAATGCACAAAAACAGGTACCATACATCCATATTATTCCGCTTATCCGAGGTCGAGTCGCGGGGGCAGCAGCCTAAACAGGGAAGCCCAGACTTTCCTCTCTCCAGCCACTTCGTCCAGCTCTTCTCGGGGGATCCCGAGGCATTCCCAGGCCAGCCGGGAGACATAGTCTTCCCAACATGTCCTGGGTCTTCCCCGTGGCCTCCTACCGGTTAGATGTGCCCTAAACACCTCCCTTGGGAGGCATCCTGAACAGATGCCCGAACCACCTCATCTGGCTCCTCTCCATGTGGAGGAGCAGCGGCTTTACTTTGAGTTCCTCCCGGATGGCAGAGCTTCTCACCCTATCTCTAAGGGAGAGACCCGCCACACGGCGGAGGAAACTCATTTCGGCCGCTTGTACCCGTGATTTTGTCCTTTCGGTCATGACCCAAAGCTCATGACCATAGGTGAGGATGGGAACGTAGATCGACTGGTAAATTGAGAGCTTTGCCTTCCGGCTCAGCTCCTTCTTCACCACAACGGATCGATACAACGTCCGCATTACTGAAGACGCCGCACCGATTCGCGTGTCGATCTCGCGATCCACTCTTCCCTCACTCGTGAACAAGACTCCGAAGTACTTGTACTCCTCCACTTGGGGCAGGCTCTCCTCCCCGACAGGTACAGTCACGCCAAATTTCTTCCCCCATACAAAAACCTTCCCCCCGGAAAAAATTTGGCGTGACAGCCCCTCTAATGCCTGAAGGACCCAAACTAGGGCATGACAATACCAAGTTATATGACTCTTAAAGGTTACAGCTGCAAAATTAGCGAAGCAAAAATAGCTTGAAAGGTTAGCATGCTGGAATGCTAATTTTTTTCCTCACCGTTATTTTTTCACCAATGACAATCAACCAATTATAATGCTTTTAAAACAGGCAGCTGAGTGGGCTGCTTTAAGGTCCTTCCACCCTCATTGGGGTCTTTCAAGTATTAGAGGGGCTGTCACGCCAAATTTCTTCCGGGGGGAAGGTTTTTGTAGGGGGGAAGAAATTTGGCGTGACAGTACCAGCATCTCTGCAGCATCGCGTGGACATCGGGGGCGGTACCTCTGGATTGGCAGACCGGGGTGGTGGTTCCTCTCTTTAAGAAGGGGGACCGGAGGGTGTGTTCCAACTGTCGTGGGATCACACTCCTCCGCCTTCCCGGTAAGGTTTATTCAGGTGTACTGGAGAGGAGGCTTCGCCGGATAGTCGAACCTCGGATTCAGGAGGAACAGTGTGGTTTTCGTCCTAGTCGTGGAACTGTGGACCAGCTCTATACTCTGGGCAGGGTTCTTGAGGGTGCATGGGAGTTTGCCCAACCAGTCTACATGTGCTTTGTGGACTTGGAGAAGGCATTCGACCGTGTCCCTCGGGAAGTCCTGTGGGGAGTGCTCAGAGAGTATGGGGTATCGGACTGTCTTATTGTGGCGGTCCGCTCCCTGTATGATCAGTGCCAGAGCTTGGTCCGCATTGCCGGCAGTAAGTCGGACACGTTTCCAGTGAGGGTTGGACTCCGCCAAGGTTGCCCTTTGTCACCGATTCTGTTCTTAACTTTTATGGACAGAATTTCTAGGCGCAGTCAAGGCGTTGAAGGTTCCGGTTTAAGTCTCTGCTTTTTACAGATGATGTGGTCCTGATGGCTTCATCTGGCCGGGATCTTCAGCTCTCACTGGATCGGTTCGCAGCAGAGTGTGAAGCGACCGGAATGAGAATCAGCACCTCCAAGGCCGAGTCCATGGTTCTCGCCCGGAAAAGGGTGGAGTGCCATCTCCGGGTTGGGGAGGAGACCCTGCCCCAAGTGGAGGAGTTCAAGTACCTAGGAGTCTTGTTCACGAGTGAGGGAAGAGTGGATCGTGAGATCTACAGGCGGATCGGTGCGGCGTCTTCAGTAATGCGGACGTTGTACCGATCCGTTGTGGTGAAGAAGGAGCTGAGCCGGAGGGCAAAGCTCTCAATTTACCGGTCGATCTACGTTCCCATCCTCACCTATGGTCATGAGCTTTGGGTCATGACCGAAAGGATAAGATCACGGGTACAAGCGGCCGAAATGAGTTTCCTCCGCGGTGTGGCGGGGCTCTCCCTTAGAGATAGGGTGAGAAGCTCTGCCATCCGGGAGGAACTCAAAGTAAAGCCGCTGCTCCTCCACATCGAGAGGAGCCAGATGAGGTGGTTCGGGCATCTGGTCAGGATGCCACCCGAACGCCTCCCTAGGGAGGTGTTTAGGGCACGTCCAACCGGTAGGAGGCCACGGGGAAGACCCAGGACACGTTGGGAAGACTATGTCTCCCGGCTGGCCTGGGAACGCCTCGGGATCCCCCGGGAAGAGCTAGACGAAGTGGCTGGGGAAAGGGAAGTCTGGGTTTCCCTGCTTAGGCTGTTGCCCCCGCGACCCGACCTCGGATAAGCGGAAGAAGATGGATGGATGGATGAAGTACCAGCAAATAAGAAACATTTAATTAATAGGTCTATCTGTGTTGGCCCTGGGATGAGGTGGTGACTTTTCCAGGGTGTAACCCGCCTTCCGCCCGAATGCAGCTGATATAGGCTCCAGCAACCCCAAAAGGGACAAGCAGTAGATAATGGATGGATGGATGGATGGGCCCATTTTAGGGTTAACTTTACTTTGATAACTAGTGCGACGCAAGTACAGTATCACTTTGAACACGAGTTTACAGTATTCATAACTTCCTGTTTATATCCGTCTTTTCTTTCAACATTCCTTCGCCTGCGCCTTCTTTGGTTGCAAAAAAGCCAAAGAAAACAAGTATGGTTAGTCCTTTGATGTGAGTTCATCCCTAATTTTTTACTGATATCTAGTGGTCAAACTCAAGAACTGCAGATTGTTAATTTACCCTCTATAATGGTTATTTTCAAATACCAGGGCAAGGTCCATGTGACCCTGGGTAAAATGCTTCATCAGTATCATGCTTCAAAAAGCTGTGCAGTATAAAAACGCGTAGCCATAAATCCTGACCTTCTCATTTTGGTAAAGAAAAAAAAAAAAGAAGAAAAAAAGTTAAGCTTTGTAGGTTAAAGTGTTTTATATGTCAGGCTCCTGAGGTAATGTTGCTGATAAATGTAAAAATTAATATTATTCATGGAGTTTGATTGTAATTGGGGGGGCGGTATAGCTCGGTTGGTAGAGCGGCCGTGCCAGCACCTTGAGGGTTCCAGGTTCAATCCCCACTTCCGCCATCCTAGTCACTGCCGTTGTGTCCTTGGGCAAAACCCTGCTCCCAGTGCCACTCACACTGCTTTAAAAATATAACTTAGATATTGGGTTTCACTAGGTAAAAGCGCTTTGAGTCACGAGAGAAAAGCGTGGCGCAGTGGAAGAGTGACCGTGCGCAAGCCGAGGGTCACTGGTTCAATCCCCACCTAGTACCAACCTTGTCGCGTCCGTTGTGTCCTGAGCAAGACACTTCACCCTTGCTCCTGATGGGTGCTGGTTAGCGCCTCGCATGGCAGCTCCCTCCATCAGTGTGTGAATGGGTAAATGTGGAAGTAGTGTCAAAGCGCTTTGAGTACCTTGAAGGTAGAAAAGCGCTATACAAGTACAACCTTTTTTTTTTTAAATTCACTTCAATTATACATTTTCTTTTACATTTTAAAAAATAATGCCCATCCATCCATTTACCACCGCTTATTCCCTTTGGGATCGCAGGGGGCGCTGGTACCTATCTCAGCTACAATCATGCGGAAGGCGGGGTACACTCTGGACAAGTCGCCACCTCATCGCAGTAAAAAATAATGTAAATATAGTTATTTTTTGGCCCTCCGGATTTTGATGGTTCTGTACCTGCGCCCTGATGGTAGTGGGATTATGTATTGGTGTAGTGGGTGACTAATATCCTGGACTATCGTTTTTGCCAGTCGAATGATGGACCTGTGGTTTAAATGTTGGGTGTGAGTAGGCCGATATTTTTTGAAAATGTAATTTTGTTTACAGATTATATGCAATCTGTTGTTGAATTTCCCAAATTTTGAGTGTACATAAATGAAGGTGTGTGTTGCTAAACCCGACCTGGACATAATCTGGACTGGACCTGGTTTTTAAGAACCCTTTAAACCAGGGGTGTCCAAAGTGTGGCCCGGGGGCCATCTGCAGCCCGCAGGTCATTTTTTTAACGGCCCAGTTCAAAAATACGATCGGAAAAAAAAATTAAACCATAAAAAGTGTAAAGAAAGAGCAAACAGGTGAAATATAACAATAAAATGTTGCAGTGTTTACTCTAATAACACAAAGCTGTCATGCAGGCTGTTTCTTTCTTTAAAAAATAATAATGAATCCAAATCTATGTCATTATGAATTATTGACCTATTCAAGGCTCCAATTACGTCACCTTAAATTTTCCACTTTGGAGATATTTTTGGGGGGAAATGTTGCATGTTTTGTGTTTCCCCATATACAAACAACAATACAACTTTTAATTGACTGATAGATCTGAAGGTGATCTCGAGATTATTGTGTTAAAAGTAAACAGCAGAAATAATATATATACCGTATTTCCTTGAATTGCCACAGGGCGTATAGTATATGCGCCTGCCTTGAATTACTGCCGGGTCAAACTCGCGTCGCAAAAATAATTAGCGCATGCTTAGTATTACTGCCTGGTCAAACTCGTGATGTCACGAGTGACACTTCCCCTGTCATCATTTTCAAAATAGAGGAGGCTGATTTCAATACCGGTAATTTGAAATCGCATAAAGGGAAGAAGATTAAGAGCTATTCAGTAGGATTTAAGGTCCAAGCTTACATCACACTCAAATTTTTACTGCATACCTTTGGTAAGTGACGGAGTGAGAAGAGCTTTTAAATTAATTAGCGCCCTGGCGGCAATTCAAGGAAATACGGTAATTTATGTTTTTAAACACTTCAATGGACCCTTTTTGATCCCAATAATTTTAATGTGATGTTTTTTTAAGTGTCGTTGCTCAAAAATAAAAGAATAAAATCCATGTTGTTATGCGTTATTGACCTTTTTAAGGCTCCAATTCTTATATAATCTCAAATATTCCAATTAAACATTTTATTGGGTGAAAATATTGCATCCATCCATCCATACATTTTCTACCGCTTATTCCCTTTTGGGGTCGCGGGGGGCGCTGGCGCCTATCTCAGCTACAATCGGGCGGAAGGCAGGGTACACCCTGGACAAGTCGCCACCTCATCGAAAGACCCAACACAGATAGACAGACAACATTCACACTCACATTCACACACTAGGGCCAATTGCATATCTTGTGTTTTTTCCATAAAAAACTGGGTTTTCTTTGACAAAAAGAGCATACAACTTAAATCTTTAAAAATGTTATATTGACAGAATGACCTAATGTTGATCTAGAGATTTAAAACTTGAAAAATAATACAAATAATAATACTGAATATTGACACATTTTTAATATTTTTTGGACCAAAATCCAATGGGGTCTGAGTGGAGGCCTAAATGCATATTTTTTATACATATATTGTATTGTTTTTTAAAATTAAAAAAATATCAAAAAGGCTCCTGCTTGCTTTGATTTTTCAGTGTGCGGCCCTCAGTGGAAAAAGTTTGGACACCCCCGCTTTAAAAAATCTAATTTCATGGACAACCAGGTCTGGTGAAGATAAGGAATTGGAAGGAAGGATTTGGAAGTTGATCCGTATTTATCCTTTCTTAAATGTGATTAAAGGCCTACTGAAAGCCACTACTAGCGACCACGCAGTCTGATAGTTTATACATCAATGATGAAATATTAACATTGCAACACATGCCAATACGGCCTTTTTAGTTTACTAAATTGCAATTTTAAATTTCACGCAGAAGTATCCTGTTGAAAACGTTGCCGCATGATGACGTGTACGCGTGACATTACGGACTGTTAGGAAATATGAGCGCTGCACACACACACACAGCTAAAAGTCGTCTGCTTTAATCGCATAATTACACAGTATTTTGGACATCTGTGTTGCTGAATCTTTTGCAATTTGTTCAATTAATATAGGACAAGTCAAAGTAGAAAGATGGACTTGGGAAGCTTTAGCCTTTATTCACACAAACACATGGTGATTCCTTGTCTAAAATTCCCGGAGGTGAAACTTTACTATGGATCACAGCGGTCAAGCGAACATGGATCTCGACCGGATGTCAACCAGCATGTTTCGGTGAGAAAATTGTGGTAAAAAGTAACCTCTTACTGGAGATCAGCTGAGCTTGCCCCGTCCATAAAGCTGCCGTCGACTCCCCTGAGACACTGGCGTCAACACACCCGTGGACACACACCTCTGACTATCAGGTACTGTTAAACTCACTAAAACACTAGCAACACAATAGAAAGATAAGGGATTTCCAAGAATTATCCTAGTAAATGTGTCTAAAAACATCTGAATCCGTCCCAATGCAAGCACATTGTTTGTTTTTTTAACTAGTTTTTTTTTTTCTTTTTCTAGTCTGTCGCTATCAATATCCTCAAACACGAATCTTTCATCCTCGCTCAAATTAATGGGGAAATTGTCGTTTTCTCGGTCCGAATAGTTTTTTTTGTTGGAGGCTCCCATTATAAACAATGTGAAGATGTGAGGAGCCATCAACATGTGACGTCATCGTCTGCTACTTCCGGTACAGGCAAGGCTTTTTTATTAGCGACCAAAAGTTGCGAACTTTATTGTCGATGTTCTCTACTAAATCCTATCAGCAAAAATATGGCAATATCGCTGTCGGACTGCCAGCCACGCCTCTCCTCAAGGCAATTTAAAACGCATACAGAAAGCAAGATTAAAATATTATAATGTGATGTATTACTAAATATGAGAGTCATATGTTAAAAGCAGTGCAAGTTTTTTTTGATATGTCAAGAAGTTCCTGTAGAGAGAATTGGCATGTAGAATATATGCAATGTTACTTGTTATAAAGTGTTACAAAGTGAAAAGTGCATTTAAAGCAGTGATTCTCAATGATTTTCTGTTACGCCCCCCCAAAAGGCAGAAAACATTTGTGTGCCCCCCCCTCCTCCTCCTCTCAGCTGTGACTAAAAATAGTATCACTTGTCTATGAAATTGTTATG